>NW_028171311.1:0-21954 GCF_963971535.1 Notolepis coatsorum
AGAGGAGGCCTACAGTAGTCTGGACTGTACGTCACAGAGGAGGCCTACAGTAGGTCTGGTACGTCACAGAGGAGGCCTACAGTAGTCTGGTACTGTACGTCACAGAGGAGGCCTACAGTAGGTCTGGTACGTCACAGAGGAGGCCTACAGTAGGTCTGGTACTGTACGTCACAGAGGAGGTCTACAGTAGGTCTGGTACTGTACATCACAGAGGAGGCCTACAGTAGGTCTGGTACTGTACGTCACAGAGGAGGTCTACAGTAGGTCTGGTACGTCACAGAGGAGGCCTACAGTAGGTCTGGTACTGTACATCACAGAGGAGGCCTACAGTAGGTCTGGTACTGTACGTCACAGAGGAGGTCTACAGTAGGTCTGGTACGTCACGTACAGTATCCACACCTGGAGGGTGTAGTGTTCACGTCCCTCCCTGCAGTACAGTGCGATGGGAGCGCAGCCGCTTGGACCAGGAACATCTGCAGCCGGCGGCACGTTCTCCTCCAGGTTCCCGGCGTGACGGCAGGGGAGACAGAGAACACGGTGCGGCACTGCAAGGCCTTCCTCACTGGAGGTGTCTATCTGTTAACCAAGTGTGGCCCAGTGTGGCGTTATAATTACTAGGACTAGCGGTGCATTGGATTCTGCATCCAATTTACATTTATTGCAATGCTGTCAGCGATATTAAAAATGGTTATTGCAAAAATTACCATTCCATTCTAGATGCCCCCCCCCCCCACCCACACATACACACACACATATACACGCACATATACACACATACACACACACACACACACACCACACTACCCTCTTCAGTGCTGACTTCATTAAAGCCAATCAAATAGTTCAGTTTAACACGCTACACAGGTTACCATGACAACGGGATGGAATCCTCTCTTGAGTGACAGCTTGTAGCTACATGCAGCCGCGTGCTTGATGATACACACAGACGACATCTCATAATGCTGTGAGGATGTGCATCAGTGGACGGGCTTTAATATTAAAGGGATTGTTGTGATTCATTTTCTTGATTTGTTACTTACCAATGATGATGGTGGGTGTTGATCAGTAGAGTCCTTTTCTCAGCACAATCCACGCTGTTCCTCACACCAGCTCTGGCTAGTTAGCCGCGAACCAATGCAAAGTCAATGGGGTCGAGCTCCTGTCTGTACAAGCTGACTGAGGCTCACTGAACTCTACTTTGTGTGCTCTGTGGAGTAGATTTCAGTGAGCAAAGAGAGAGAGAGAGATGGGGGGGGGGGGGGGGCTAAGAGAGAGAGAGAGAGACTGAGAGAGTCTGAGAAAGAGAGAGACTAAGAGAGAGATAGACTGAAAGAGAGAGAGAGCAAGAGCATCGCAGGGCCTAATGCACCCACCATGAATGAACAAACCATCCATGAACTGAGTATGACCGGCATGGTTTTCATTCAGCCCCAGGTAAGACTCAAAGGCACACTGTGCTTGTGGTATAAAAAATAAATAAGGAAAGTGGCTAGTGGTCTCCATACTGTTAGGGGTTCCCAGAGGCCAATGTAAACAAATGTAAGCCCAGAACAAGTCTTGTGAATTCTCACATTAAAAGCTGAATTTGTAATGCCATCAAATAATGACCTCCGGGCAAACCAGCAGTAGGGCCAGCAGTAGCAACCCATTGAAATCCAATCCACACATCAGACAAAAACTGTAAACAAAGCGCAGTGCCATGTTGTCTTCTTTTGCCTGGAGGTCGCTGTTTGACTAAATTACAGAATCTACCTTTAAAGGGGCTATGTGTAATATCTAATAATTTGGAATGAAGACACAACCACACACAATAATGTGAAATAAACAGAAGACAAAACAAGAAACTGGAATGCCAAGGAATGGAACTGGTTGAGTGTTGTTATTGTGTAACCCGAGCGCCCCCTACTGGTTGAGTGTTGTTATTGTGTAACCCGAGCGCCCCCTACTGGTTGAGTATTGTTATTGTGCGTGTAACCCGGTAACTATCTACCCACCGTCTTTACGACGGCGGCAATGGCGACGCTCTACTGTGCTCCATCTCCTTTCCATTGAGACCTCTGTCTTCATTGCCCACGGTGGTGTTTTAATATCACACATAGCGTCCTTAAGACTAGTATTGAGCCGGGTGCGATGCATCGTAGGCTAATCCCTCAACAACACCACTTGTTTTTCCAGTAGTAACCAGAGTGGATTGCTGCCGGCGGTGTGTTCTGGAGATGAATCGGCAGCCGGTCCCCCGAGAGCTACACGTCCACGAGAGCAAAACACAATAACATCGGCAAACAATTCATCAGCTAGATGAAAACGCAATATAGCGGCTCTCGGGAGAGACGGCAGCGCTCCGGAGCGTGAGCTGACTAACGCAGAGACCGTGCGACCTTCAGGTCAGGGTCTCTGGCAGTGGGGTAATGAATAGTTCTCACTTAGTGGAATAATGCTTCATTAGAAAGCCTTATTCTCAACCGGCCTGAGTCATACTGTCATGATGTGTTTTAATGTGTCCATGAGGGACGGGAGCCTGTCTACTACAGAGCGGGGAGTTTCTTAGCAACACGTTAAGGTGGATCAGCTCTGCGTGTGGCGTCTCACCTGGGTGTTTATCCAGCGGTATGTGATGTTGTTTGCATCGCCGTCTCCAGCGTAATTACACATCAACATGCCCTCTGCTGCAGCCGTCCTCCTGTCACTGATACTGAAGTGCTTAAACATGGGCTACTTCAAGTGTAGTGTGCGCGCGCACACACACACACACACACACACATGCACGCATGCACACGCGCGCACACACACACACGCGCGCGCACGCATGCACGAGCGCGCACACACACACACACACACGCACGTGCCGCGCGCCGCGCACACACCCTCACACATACACAGGCTTTGATCCAGCTGACATACACAGCAGTCTGCAGAGAGACAGATCACTATGTACATTTTTGGCTCAGTTTCCAGTATAGCTTCATTTGCAATGCAGATGAGACGCTCTACCTATGTGTACTGCAGATGAGACGCTCTACCTGTGTGTACTGCAGATGAGACGCTCTACCTATGTGTACGTCAGATGAGACGCTCTACCTACTGTCTGTGTACTTCAGACGTACTTCATCTTTCTAAAGATACCAGAATTATCTTTCTAAAGATACTAGTATTATCTCTGCTCTCTGAGTAATGAGTCATGTGTCGTCGTTAAGTTTCCACTGTGAATTACGGTTTTGAGAAACACGGCTCTCGCGCCAAAGGTTACAAATCTGTTCTCCACTAGCTTGTCATCCTACTTTTACACCCTTTAAAACTAGATTTATTATCTACACTTGTCAATAATATTTACAATTTATGAAAGCCAACACTTTGCTTTATTAAAATCAAATGAAACTCTCTCTCTCTCTCATCTCCCTCTCACCCTCCATCTCTCTCTCTTTCCCTATATATCTCTCCTCTCCCTCATTCTCTCTCCCTCTTCATCTCTCTCCTCTCCCCTCTCCCCACCATCTCTCTCTTTTCCTCTCTCTCCCACTCCCTCTTTCTCCCTCTCTCCCCCCATTTATCTCCCTCCTTCTCTTTCTCTCTCTCCTCTCCCTCTTTCTCTCTCTCTCCCTCCCTCCCTCTCCTTCTCTCTCCACTCCTCTCCCTCCTCTCTCCCACCCTATCCGTCTCTCTCCTCTCCCTCCCTCCATCTCTCTCTCTCTCCATCTCTCTCTCTCTCTCTCTCTCTCCTCTCTCTCTCTCTCTCTCTCTCTCTCTCTCTCTCTCTCTCTCTCTCTCTCTCTCTCTCTCTCTCTCTCACTCCTCTCTCTTTCATATGTCTCTCTCCCTCTCTCCTTCTCCCTCTCCCCCCCATTGATCTCCCTCCTTCTCTCCCTCTCCTCTCCCTCCTTTTCTCTCCCTCCCTCTCCTTCTCTCTCTCCTATCCCTCCTTCTATCTCCCTCCCTATCATTCTCTCTCCTCTCCCTCCTTCTCTCTCCCTCCCTATCCTTCTCTCTCCCTCCTTCCTTTTCTCCTCTCCCTCCTTCTTTCTCCCTCCCTCCTTCTCTCTCCCTCGCCCTCCTTCTCTCCCCCCTCTCGCTCTCCCCCCTGGAAGACTATGATATAATAAATATCAACACAGCAATCAACAGTAGTGGCCAGAACGTTTATGGAACTGATGGATTGTCTGAATGGTTGCTTGGAATCCCACTGAAGGCTGGCGGTAAGGCACTTAGCCTTAATTGCCCTGTAAGTGTCTCGCTGTGTAAATGAAAGATGGGTGTGCTGTTTAAATGGCTCTGACTAAAAGCATTCGCTAAGTCAATAGATCGACATTTGATTGTATTATATCAACCATAACAAGATATGTTGGTTATACGATACGACCCACCGCCACTGGGTGACGGCCCAGTCTCTATCATTCACTGCTGCTGACAAATTATCAAACACACACTTTCTAAAGTACCCAAAAGTGCATAATGTAAGCCTTACATTTCCATTTTACATTTAGTCATTTAGCTGAACGCTTTTATCCCAAGCGACTTACAAGTTCTGTACGACAAGTCATCAGGAAGGGCACAACTCTATCAGCTGAGTAACAATGTTCATCAAAGTGTTGAGTGCTACAGTGTAGGTTAGTTTATTAGGACAAGTGCATGACAGTAAGGTTAGTTGGGGTTAGATCTTTTGTTTTTTTAATTAATTTTTAATTTTTAATTTTATTTCAGATAATGGTTGAAGAAGTGCGTCTTTAGTTGACGGCGAAAGATTGGACGGGCGTCAGCTGTCCTAAGTGGGGTGGGTAGTTCATTCCACCATTGTGGGGCAAGGACTGAGAAAAGGCAGTTTCTCCTTGATGACCCTCCCGGAGCTCGGATAGGAGTGGGTCTCAGACGGCCAGAATATGCAGAGCGTAGGGGTGTTGAGGGTGTGTAGTTAGAGACCATTGACCGGAGGTAGGCGGGAGCGGTTCCCTTTGCCGCACGGTATGCCAGGTTGAGGGCCTTGTAGCGGATTCGTGCAGCAATGGGGAGCCAGTGCAGGTCCCTAAGAAGTGGGGTGACATGGGCCGACTTCGGTAGGTTTTAGATCAGGCGGGCCGCTGCATTCTGCCTGAGTTGAAGAGGCTTGGTGGCAGTGGCCGGGAGGCCAGCGAGCAGTGCGTTGCAGTAGTCGAGGCGGGAGATGACTGTTGATTGGATGAGGAGTTGGGTGGCTTCTTTTGTCAGGAAGGGGCGTATCCTTCTGACATTGCTCAGGAGGAATCTGCAGGTTCTGGTTGTTGCTGCGATGTGAGCAGAGAAGTTCAACTGGTCGTCGAGGACAACACCAAGGTTCTTGGCGGTCGGGGACGCGGTCACAGCTGCATTCCCGACTGTGATGGAAAGGTCGGTCAGGGGGGAGGATTTGGCCGGTAAGTGGAGCAATTCTGTTTCGCTTAGATTCAGTTTGAGGTGGTTGGTCGTCATCCAGGCGGAGATGTTGGACAGACAGGCCGAGATCCGCTCAGAGACATGGATATCTGAGGGAGGGAAGGAGAGGAAGAGTTGAGTATCATCGGCATAGCAATGATACGAGAAGGCATGAGACGTGATAATGTTACCCAGTGATTTAGTGTAGAAGGAGAAGAGAAGGGGTCCTAGGACCGAGCCCTGGGGTACACCCGTCCGCAGGGGGCCTGTGGCTGACAGGGTCCCTCTCCATGACACTTGGTAGGAGCGGTCATTGAGGTATGATGTCAGCCATGTCAGTGCAGAGCCAGCCACTCCCATTCCTGCGAGGGCCGCGAGGAGGATCTGATGGTTGACTGTGTCGAAGGCTGCAGATAGATCTAGGAGAATCAGGACAGAGGAGAGGACTTTCGCTTTTGCTAAGTGAAGAGCCTCTGTGACCGCAATGAGGACCGTTTCTGTGGAGTGGCCAGTCCGGAAGCCTGACTGATTAGGGTCTAGGTCCGGAGGTCATTCTGTAAGAGATAAGCAGTAAGTTGGTTGGATACAGCACGTTCAAGTGTTTTAGAAAGGAAGGAGAAAAGAGAGACAGGACGATAGTTGCCTATGACGGTGGGGTTCAGCGTTGTTTTTTTTATGAGCGGTGTGAGTCTGGCTTGTTTTAGGGAGGTGGGGACCACCCCCGAGTTGAGGGAGGAGTTGATGGTTGCAGTTAGGAATGGGAGGATGTCTGGTGCTATGGTCTGGAGGAGTGGGGAGGGTAACTGGTCCAGCTGGCATGTAGTCGGACGGTTCGACGTTACCAGTGTCAGGGTCTCGGCTTCTGTAATGGGAGAGAAAGATGACAGAGCCTTTTTCCAGCAATATGAAAAAAATAATAGCTGATGAAGGGCTTTTTGAAGAACTGACTTTCAGTCAATCCTGTGTCATCCGTCCTTGGCAGGCTGTCATATTGAGCAATTAGTGGTACATTAACAGGTGAGCTGCAACCATCACACCGTCGCCAGCCAAGTGATGTGTGTCAGTAAGTGGTCTTGTCCAGTGATGTGGCGTGTCAGTTGTGGTCTGATGTGGCGTGTCACTAGTGGTCTGATGTGGCGTGTCAGTTGTGGTCTGATGTGGCGTGTCAGTAGTGGTCTGATGTGGCGTGTCACTAGTGGTCTGATGTGGCGTGTCAGTAGTGGTCTGATGTGGCGTGTCAGTAGTTGTCTGATGTGGCGTGTCAGTAGTGGTCTGGTCCAGAGATGTGGCGTGTCAGTAGTGGTCTGGTCCAGAGGCCACGGGTCACATGTTACAGTAATAGAGGCTGAAACATGTGCTTTTCTCCAGGCTACTGAGCCTCTGAATGGACCCCCTGCAGAGTGCTCTTATTTTTATTTTTTTTAGATGGTATTAAAGCTTTTTATCCCCGTCATGTTTGCAGCTGCTGTGAAGGAGTGGCCATGGTTTCACAGGCGGGAAAACAACCCTAAAGTCAAGCGGCTCAATGGAGCAGATGATCACAAAATGCAACAACTGTTTGATCTGTTCTTTGGAATATAAATACAGAGTGGCCACTATCGACGTCCTTGGAAGCAGTCGGAAAGCCGGGGGCTGCTACCGAGCCGTAAGCTGAACCTACCTTGCATTCTTATGTTCCTTCCTTCAGGACCTAAATAATTTATTTGAATTCCTCCAGTCTTCACAGAACTTCATATTTCCTTTCAATAGGACAGCCTCACAATTTTACAGAAAATATATTACTTGGGGGGTGAGTGTACATTTAAAAAACACAACTCTCTATAGACTGTTGGAAAAGAGGGCAGATTCTCTTCATAAAACACTTTTTATTATATATATATATATATTAGTGCTGTCAGGCGATTAAAATAATTAATCTAATTAATTACAGGATTTGTAATTAATTAATCGAATTAATCGCATTTTAATCACATAACCATTTTATGCTTGATATTCTATATTCTATAATCATATTTCAAATTGCATGTGTCCGGATGGCAGAATTCAGTACTGTATCTACAAAACCTTTTGTTTAATCATCTTCCATCTATTAATTTGCTTAGATTTTTCAGGTCTGGTCAATAAAAGATAAAAAAAAAATTATTGATATTCTCATTTGGTTCATTACAATTTACTCAAGCCTAGTAACAGACACGGTATTTCTGACACTGAGAATACATTCCCTGAGATCCATAGATGTCCCTAGAATCATATACCAAGAACATGCAAATGGACCAAAAAAAAGTCTGTAAATGTGTATTCTACGTTCTTATGGAATGAATGAGATAATTTTTTTTTTTTTTTTTGTAATTAATTTTGAGTTAATTTTCATAACGCGATAATTTGCTGTGTAATTAATTAATCTAATTAACGTGATAAACTGACAGCCCTAATATATATATATATATATATAGTGCATATGAGTGACTATTCTAGGTAGTTTTTCTATCACAATTTGTGCTCTGAACTAAACGATAATCCACTATGACCCGGCTGGCCCGGTGGTGTACATCAGGGGTTCCCAAACTTTTCAGGCCGGGACCCAGAAAATAAGGCGTCAGAGAGCCGCGGCCCAATGCACATCGTCAGGCTTTTTTTTCTTTTTTTTTGCCAGGTGACCGATTTTTCAAGCCAAATATCACTTCAATCCTATTAAGTTAGTTCAAGTTAGTTATTCATTTATGTGCTATTTATGAGAGGGCTAACTTGTTGCAAAATAATAATGATAATAATAATAGCCTCATTAAAATACTATTGTTGCTTCGGTTGTTTTCAGCGTTTTATGTGCATAATCTGTTATTTAGTTTGAAATGTTCGTTGAAATAAGTAGATTTTTCGTTTTTGTTTATTTATTAAGTTAATATAAAACCATATAGTCACAATAGAATACATATAGAATACAATAGAATACAATAGAATAGAATTTTAGAATACAACTAGAAACACTGTCCTTGGCCTGCTTCTAAGTTCAGTGGCCTGAAAAAAAATAAAAATAAAAAAAATTAGATTTTTTTTTTTTTTTTTTTTTTTTATCATCTCGCGGCCCTCCCGTGGCTGCTCGCGGCCCACCTTTGGGTCGCGACCCCGACTTTGGGAACCACTGGCTGTACATCAGGGCACGCTACTGGGACCACTCGTGATGCCAAGCGTTGCAGGGATCATTCCGTCAGCGCTGAGTGCTCCAGCGCCTGGATGACAAAACATGCCCTGCCGTCCAATCAGAACACCTCTGCACACACACACACCTCTGCACACACACACACCTCTGCACACACATACACCTCTGCACACACACACACACCTCTGCACACACATACACCTCTGCACACACATACACCTCTGCACACACACACACCTCTGCACACACACACACACCTCTGCACACACATACACCTCTGCACACACACACACCTCTGCACACACACACACACCTCTGCACACACACACACCTCTGCACACACACACACACCTCTGCACACACATACACCTCTGCACACACACACACCTCTGCACACACACACACACCTCTGCACACACATACACACCTCTGCACACACACACACCTCTGCACACACACACACCTCTGCACACACACGCACACACACCTCTGCACACACATACACACCTCTGCACACACACACACCTCTGCACACACACACACCTCTGCACACACACACACCTCTGCACACACATACACACCTCTGCACACACACACACCTCTGCACACACACACACACCTCTGCACACACACACACACACACCTCTGCACACACACACACACACACCTCTGCACACACACACACACACACCTCTGCACACACACACACACCTCTGCACACACACACCTCTGCACACACACCGCTGCACACACACACACCTCTGCACACACACACACCTCTGCACACACACACACACCTCTGCACACACACACACACCTCTGCACACACACACACACCTCTGCACACACACACACCGCTGCACACACACACACCTCTGCACACACACACACACACCTCTGCACACACACACACCTCTGCACACACACACACCGCTGCACACACACACACCTCTGCACACACACACACCTCTGCACACACACACACCTCTGCACACACACACACCTATGCACACACACACACACACACACCTCTGCACACACACACACCTCTGCACACACACACACCTCTGCACACACACACACCTCTGCACACACACACACACCTCTGCACACACACACACACCTCTGCACACACACACACACACACCTCTGCACACACACACACCTCTGCACACACACACACCTCTGCACACACACACACCTCTGCACACACACACACACCGCTGCACACACACACACCCACCGCTGCACACACACACACACCTACACACACACACACACACCGCTGCACACACACACACACACCTACACACACACACCGCTGCACACACACACACACACCGCTGCACACACACACTGCTGCACACACACACCGCTGCACACACACACTGCTGCACACACACACACACCGCTGCACACACACACACACACCGCTGCACACACACCGCTGCACACACACACACACACACTGCTGCACACACACACACACACTGCTGCACACACACACACTGCTGCACACACACACACACACACACACACTGCTGCACACACACACACTGCTGCACACACACACACACCGCTACACACACACTACTGCACACACTGCTGCACACACACAGACACACCGCTGCACACACACACACACACTGCTGCACACACACACACACACACACACACACTGCTGCACACACACACACACACCTACACACACACACTGCTGCACACACACACACACACATACACACACACACTGCTGCACACACACACACACACACTCACACACACACACACACACACACTCACTCACACTCACACAGCATCATGCAACCTTGTCTTGACAGTGACACTCTAATGTCTAATGTGGCGTGTCCATCAGAGATCAAGTGGTGTCAAGGTCAAGGCGTCTCCCTCCTCCTGGCACGAGCCCACCAGCTAATCCCTGCGGCCATCCAGCCGCTTTCGCTGTGAATCCACCGTCAACCACAGGCGGGTCACTGTCTCCCAGTCAGCACTCAAACACTACCGCGTCCTTCACAATGTCAGCCGGAGACGAGGACGACGACACAAACAACAGCAACGCGGTGTGAGAAAGAAGAGCCAAGAGGTCCACAGTTACCTTGTTGAAGGGGCCGGGTCGCCTGTCCTCATGAGACACAGAAGAGGAACTCCTGCAACACAGAATAGAGCATTGGTTAGCGGTCTAGTGATAATCCTGATTATAGTTCCTGTATATGTTAATACTGGATGTTAGAATGTGACTATAGGCGTGATACCATACTGGGTCCGATATAAACTGCCAATCCGGTCCATTCATTGTACCGGACAGTATAGACTTAAACCTTTCATTTGTGGCCACTGGACAGACATGATAGGTATACAGTTTCTCCATAAGAGAAACATATGTGACCAGACTTTGGGGCCTTTAGAGGGAACTTATGTGATACGATGTGAAAGTATAGGTTCATACCTTCAAAATAAGCCATCACTTGTACAAATCAGGCAGATGCCTTTCAATCTACGTCTTATGAATCATGCTGATGACACACTACTTATTCCAGAGCTACAGGGTCTCAGGCTGCGGTTACACCTTTCGTATCATCTTCGTATTGTTTTCTTATGCGTATCGCCGCGTATCGCCGCGACGTCGTGCGCCTGAGTCACACTTTCGTTTTTTTTTCGTTTTTGTCAGCCGAGCACACTGATGTAGTACACTGCCAAAGCAGTAGGTGGCAGTAGGTGGCAAACATGAAGGCAATTTCAACCAATCAGAACGAATGTGCCAATACACTTCCTGGTGGAAGCTCCAGCAAAGAAAATGTCAATAAGGCAGGCGCCTATGCCGCGCCACCATCTTGCTCAATGCAGCAATTCTTTTTTCAGCAAAGCCTAATAAAAGTGCAATAAACAAAACGTATACATTCACTGTGTGTTCTGCCTGTCATTTGTTGATGAAACAAAACTAACATCAACACAAGTGACCACCAAGAGCGGATAGTTTAGTCTAAAAAACGATCGGTAGCATTGTTAGCTGCATGCTAACGTCAATGGAGTATGCCATTATAACAATATAGCATTGTGGCTAGAAGCTAACGTTAGCTCACGCTACTTAGCCAGCATCAAAACTGATGATATCGCGAGCTATCAGTAGTTAGATAACATTAGAGACAACGCTGTGTGTATTAAACAAAGGTGAATAGATGACTGGGCCATTTTGTTTAATGCTTGTTAAGTTGAAAGAGGAACTCTGATCTAACAGGGTCTGAATCCTGATAGCTCACGTTAGCCAGCTGCTCATGCAATCGGTAATGCTAGCAGAATGAATGGATGTAAACTTTATTTAACATATTGCATATGGGTACAATACAATACGGCTCAATACAAACAATTGTTAAGGGAATGCAGACTGTTGTAGCTTGGACTGGGGTCCTTATAACAATAACTTGACAACACATGGTAGCTGAAGCTATTTGGGACACGGAGCTCTGTCCCAAACACACACACTGTTGTCACCGGAAGGGCACGCAGATGGTATCTACTGCGCATGGGCGTTTTCGCAACAACTGCTCCGTGCTGACTACACGCTGTTGTCGACTCGTTTTTTTTGCGTATCTCCAAACGCAAACACAATTTTGCGTTTCAGCCGTATCCACAAAAAAACGCCAAAAAACGCATTTCTGTGTAGATAGGACATGAAACGTCGTCAAAAACGTATAAAAAAACGCCAGGAATACACTAGTCTAACCATAGCCTCAAAGAAACTGGAGCCGTTTCTCTTGCTATGCATAAAGACAACTTTACCCAGAAAGCTATGTACCCCCCCCCCCCCCACTTAACACCTTCCCTGGCATTGTTATTCTGATTACTTGACCCCGCTTCTATCTCCAGGCCATCCACCTACACACACATCCACATGCACACACGTGCACACACATCCACATGCACACACTCACAGTAGGGCAGCATGTGGTAGTCTACACCCTCCCCAGACCAACAGTAGGGCAGCATGTGGTAGTCTACACCCTCCCCAGACCAACAGGGCAGCATGTGGTAGTCTACACCCTCCCCAGACCAACAGTAGGGCAGCATGTGGTAGTCTACACCCTCCCCAGACCAACAGTAGGGCAGCATGTGGTAGTCTACACCCTCCCCAGACCAACAGGGCAGCATGTGGTAGTCTACACCCTCCCCAGACCAACAGTAGGGCAGCATGTGGTAGTCTACACCCTCCCCAGACCAACAGTAGGGCAGCATGTGGTAGTCTACACCCTCCCCAGACCAACAGGGCAGCATGTGGTAGTCTACACCCTCCCCAGACCAACAGTAGGGCAGCATGTGGTAGTCTACACCCTCCCCAGACCAACAGTAGGGCAGCATGTGGTAGTCTACACCCTCCCCAGACCAACAGTAGGGCAGCATGTGGTAGTCTACACCCTCCCCAGACCAACAGTAGGGCAGCATGTGGTAGTCTACACCCTCCCCAGACCAACAGTAGGGCAGCATGTGGTAGTCTACACCCTCCCCAGACCAACAGTAGGGCAGCATGTGGTAGTCTACACCCTCCCCAGACCGACAGTAGGGCAGCATGTGGTAGTCTACACCCTCCCCAGACCGACAGTAGGGCAGCATGTGGTAGTCTACACCCTCCCCAGACCAATAGTAGGGCAGCGCAGCGACAAGGAAAGGAATTGGCATAACGACTAAATTGGGCGATGGGAGAAAAGACGTCTCTAACACCTTACGTTGATGCAGAAAACAAAGCTCCCTGACTCCTGCCACAGCGGAATTCATTGCAATAATAGGGGCACAAGTGTCAACTCTGATCAAATAATATAAATTATAAATAATACTAGTGAACACAAACAACTCTCTCCCAAACACTGGAGGGCTAAAATGAGAGTTTGTGATGTCATGAAGTTACAGTCTATTATGGTATGAAGTCAAATGGATCCGAGCGGAATACGTACACGCATACATTCATCCAAATGGAATATGACTCTGATCATTTGAGCTCCGAGCCTTGACATTTAGCCTTTATCTTATTTTCATACTAGCGCTTGTTTCCCTATGCTTTTTCTTTTGTTTTTGTTGTTCTTAGCTCTATAGCTCTTTAAATCATAAAATAAATGTCCGTATGTACGGCAGTTGCTATTGCATGTACGCATGTACATGTGCATGCTATTCGCTGGTATTTTATTCTCCACCCATCGATCATCCATAGCAACACTATATTATCACCGACATCCAAGTTGGGGGATCACCCCCTTTGAATGGCCCATCTAAGGTTTCTCTCCTCCAAGTCGCCCGTGGTGCTTTTTTCCCTCTATTGCTAGGTTTTTAGTGAGTTTTTCCTTACCTTGACTGGGGAATGTCTGGCAGTGTTGCATGTTTGGATTTTATGGTGGATTTTGTTCTTGATTTATTGTGATGTTTCTTCTTGACTTGTTTAAAGAAGACTTGTACAGCCCATGGGGACATTACCTTGTGAATGATTTCGGTCTTTACAAATACATTTGATTTGATTTAAGTCTGAAGCTGGTCTATAAACGATGATGTAGGAAAGATGTTATAGATGACAATGAGAACACAGGGGTTCTGTTTCACTGAGGCCACTGCAATAGAATGAAGCTATTCTATCAAAAGCTATTCAGACTAGATGGATGCTGGAAGCCCTGGCCCCTCTCAGGTCTTTAATAGCAGCCTCTCAGGTCTTTAATAGCAGCCTCTCAGGTCTTTAATAGCAGCCTCTCAGGTCTTTAATAGCAGCCTCTCAGGTCTTTAATAGCAGCCTCTCAGGTCTTTAATAGCAGCCTCTCAGGTGATAGCAGCCTCTCAGGTGATAGCAGCCTCTCAGGTCTTTAATAGCAGCCTCTCAGGTCTTTAATAGCAGCCTCTCAGGTGATAGCAGCCTCTCAGGTCTTTAATAGCAGCCTCTCAGGTCTTTAATAGCAGCCTCTCAGGTGATAGCAGCCCCTCAGGTGATAGCAGCCCCTCAGGTGATAGCAGCCTCAGGTGATAGCAGCCCCTCAGGTGATAGCAGGCTCTCAGGTGATAGCAGCCTCTCAGGTGTTAGCAGCCTCTCAGGTGATAGCAGCCTCTCAGGTGATAGCAGCCTCTCAGGTCTTTAATAGCAGCCTCTCAGGTGATAGCAGCCTCTCAGGTGATAGCAGCCTCTCAGATGATAGCAGCCCCTCAGGTGATAGCAGGCTCTCAGGTGATAGCAGGCTCTCAGGTGATAGCAGCCTCTCAGGTGATAGCAGCCCCTCAGGTGATAGCAGCCTCTCAGGTGATAGCAGCCTCTCAGGTGATAGCAGCCCCTCAGGTGATAGCAGCCCCTCAGGTGATAGCAGCCCCTCAGGTGATAGCAGCCCCTCAGGTGATAGCAGCCCCTCAGGTGATAGCAGCCTCTCAGGTGATAGCAGGCTCTCAGGTGTTAGCAGGCTCTCAGGTGATAGCAGCCTCTCAGGTGATAGCAGGCTCTCAGGTGATAGCAGCCTCTCAGGTGATAGCAGCCCCTCAGGTGATAGCAGCCCCTCAGGTGATAGCAGCCTCTCAGGTGATAGCAGCCCCTCAGGTGATAGCAGCCCCTCAGGTGATAGCAGCCCCTCAGGTGATAGCAGCCCCTCAGGTGATAGCAGCCTCTCAGGTGATAGCAGCCCCTCAGGTGATAGCAGCCTCTCAGGTGATAGCAGCCTCTCAGGTGATAGCAGCCTCTCAGGTGATAGCAGCCTCTCAGGTGATAGCAGGCCTGGCCCCTCTAGGAGCTCCAGAGCCGGCAGAGTCTGATGGGAGGTAAATGGACCGTGGCCCACCTTCTGGACACCTGCTACCACTTGATACAAAGGTCAACTGCCCCAGATTGGGTCCATCTATCATTAACCCCAGCTCTGTTGTGTGGTGTGTGTGTGAGTGTGTGTGTGTGTGTGTGTGTGTGTGTGTGTGTGTGTGTGTGCGTGCGTGTGTGTATGTGCGTGTGTGTGTGTGCGCGCGCACGTTTGTGTGTGTGTGCGTGCGTGCGTGTGTGTGTAAGAATGTGTTAGAGACCAATCAATCAATAATATCCCTGCTCCCCTAGTTATGACAAGGAGGTCCAGAAATCAAATGAAAGGGCGGCTCTGTGGGGACAGTGTGCTGTATAATAACTAGGGATGGCATTGGGTACTGAGATTAAACGTGTCCTGGGGCTAAATGATTAAAGACTGAGGTATTGATAACCTTCCACGTTACCGGTTCTGCTATCGTATTAAGGAGAAATTAATTAAATATATTTCTTATTTAGTTTAGCTCCTAGGTCATATCTCTACTGTCTAGCTCCCAGTGTCATGGTATGGTGTGGTGGGATAGGACCCAGGAGCAGACAAGACGAAGGCGGGCAGAGAGTCCAAGGGTTTTTTAATATCTTGGAACATGGACAGTGCAACATAGACAATGGACCGACACAGAGAGCAGGAAACAAGGAACTCAAATACACAGGAACAAATGACAAACGAGAAACACCTGGGATGATTACAACTGGAGACACCTGGGAGGGGAACCAGACTGACTACAAGAACTACAATGAACTACAACTATGGACGGTAAGACAAACACCAGACACTGGGACAAAACAAGCAAACTACACTAAACGAAGAACCTAATACAAGACAGTAACTACAAACACTAAGACTAAACAGTTAACATAATACAAGAGAGTAACTACAAACACTAAGACTAAACAGTTAACCTAATACAAGACAGTAACTACAAACACTAAGACTAAACAGTTAACATAATACAAGAGAGTAACTACAAACACTAAGACTAAACAGTTAACCTAATACAAGACAGTAACTACAAACACTAAGACTAAACAGTTAACATAATACAAGAGAGTAACTACAAACACTAAGACTAAACAGTTAATCTAATACAAGACAGTAACTACAAACACTAAGACTAAACAGTTAACATAATACAAGAGAGCAACTACAAACACTAAGACTAAACAGTTAACCGAATACAAGACAGTAACTACAAACACTAAGACTAAACAGTTAACATAATACAAGACAGCAACTACAAACACTAAGACTAAACAGTTAATCTAATACAAGACAGTAACTACAAACACTAAGACTAAACAGTTAACCTAATACAAGACAGTAACTACAAACACTAAGACTAAACAGTTAACATAATACAAGAGAGTAACTACAAACACTAAGACTAACCAGTTAACCGAATACAAGACAGTAACTACAAACACTAAGACTAAACACTTAACCTAATACAAGACAGTAACACTAGACTAACTAAGGAACATGAAGAAGAGCAAGAGAGAGAGAAGGGGAGAGAGAGAGCAAGAGAGAGAAGGGAAAGAAGACTAAGGCACGGAAATACAAGGATACTGTCTAGTTCCTAGTTCATCTCTAGGCTGAGGTACCAGATTGATAAACAGTATTGGTAAGAGTAGTACCAATACCCATCCCTAGTAATAAAGCCACACACCACATATACATGACAGAAATTAACATTTGCCTTGGTCCAGAGTTGCTGAACATCAGTCCAAAAGCAAAAGAGCAGCCATTTGATGGGCCAGTCCCTTCAGTATTTCTTTGATTCCTGACAGTAGACATGCTGAGAGAGGGAGACACAGGACATAGGGCTCTGGTCGGATTCAATTCGTTTCCATAATGTGTACTTTTACTTTTGATATTTAAGCACATTTGATATAAAAATACTTCTCTAATTTTACATAGGCAGGGGATGGACACATTGGCTGTCATGGAGGATTAAACCCATGGTCCTCTAGTAACGGGGCGTCCTCTCTATCCACACCATGCTGGACCCTTCCTCTATTCATTATAAATCACAGCAGGCACAGGAATATGACTCATCATAACATTTTCAAGAATATGTCATGGGTTTGGAAAACAAGTGGGCTGACGTTCCGCTCGTTTTCCTGGCTGTTTTGGGGGTATTGTGTGCAGATTTGACGAGGAACAAAATGTGGAAAACATGAAGGGGTCAGAATACTTTCTAACTACTACTACTACTAACGTTTCTACTAATAGGATACAATATTCACGAGTGGTTCATTCATTTGTATTCATGATTTACAGTACGTTGCATTTGACTCAACCTACCCCACTTGGCCGATTAAGAACATACTGACTCTAGCTAACTTTGTTCTTCCTCTCGTGAATATAGATTCTTTGCCAACTTCAGATGCTTGAGGGCCACATCTGAGAAGCACACCTTGCTGACTGAGCAGTGATTATAGCAACTAGCACATGGCCCCTCACAGCGGAGTTTGACCGCAGGCTTTGTTTGCACAGTTGGAGAAGCTGATCCTCCATTGGGGCTCTCACTGTGTAAGAGCTGACACTCCATTGTGGCTCTCACAGCGTAGAAGCTGACCCTCAATTGTGGCTCTCACCATTTGCTAATATACACCCGGGGCAGGGCTCACGCTAACCAGGGGGGTCTGAACGTGTTACGGTTGGGGGTTGTGATGAAGGTGAGAACACAATATGCAGACAAGGGAGAAGGAACGGAGGCAGAGACGAGGGGTGATGCTTAAAGAAGGGGTGTTTACTAACTAATCCAAAATACAATACAAACGAAAGGCACTACTACTAACAAAACAACGAAGGAAAACAAGAAAACGACAGGGATAGACAGGCATGAACTCACTAGACATCAACAGGGAAGGCAGGCACGACACGGGGAAAACGAGGAGACAAAGATGCCACAAAGATCCCAACAAACCACAAGCAATAAATACAGACACTAATTAACACTGATTACTAATGGAAGTTGTAGTTGGGCAGGGCAGTAGGGTCTGCAGGGTAGTTGGGCAGGGCAGTAGGGTTCTCAGGGTAGTCGGGCAGGGCAGTAGGGTTCTCAGGGTAGTTGGGCAGGGCAGTAGGGTCTGCAGGGTAGTTGGGCAGGGCAGTAGGGTTCTCAGGGTAGTTGGGCAGGGCAGTAGGGTCTGCAGGGTAGTCGGGCAGGGCAGTAGGGTTATCAGGGCGGGCAGGGCGATAGGGACTGCAGGGTAGTTGGGCAGGGCAGTATAGGGTTCTCTGGGTAGTTGGGCAGGGCAGTAGGGTTCTCAGGGTAGTTGGGCAGGGCAGTAGGGTCTGCAGGGTGGCAAATAGACTATACTGTCATGCACTTGTCCTAATAAACTAACCTACACTGTAGCACTCAACACTTTGATGAACATTGTTACTCAGCTGATAGAGTTGTGCTCTTCCTGATGGCTTGTCGTACAGAACTTGTAAGTCGCTTTGGATAAAAGCGTCAGCTAAATGACTAAATGTAAATGTAAATGTAAATGCAGGGTAGTTGGGCAGGGCAGTAGGGTTATCAGGGCAGGCAGGGCAGTAGGGGTCTCAGGGTAGTTGGGCAGGGCAGTAGGGGTCTGCAGGGTAGTTGGGCAGGGCAGTAGGGGTCTCAGGGTAGTTGGGCAGGGCAGTAGGGGTCTGCAGGGTAGTTGGGCAGAGCAGTAGGGTTCTCAGGGCAGGCAGAGCAGTAGGGTTCTCAGAGTAGTTGGGCAGGGCAGTAGGGTCTGCAGGGTAGTTGGGCAGGGCAGTAGGGTCTGCAGGGTAGTTGGGCAGGGCAGTAGGGGTCTCAGGGTAGTTGGGCAGGGCAGTAGGGGTCTGCAGGGTAGTTGGGCAGAGCAGTAGGGTTCTCAGGGCAGGCAGAGCAGTAGGGTTCTCAGAGTAGTTGGGCAGGGCAGTAGGGTCTGCAGGGTAGTTGGGCAGGGCAGTAGGGTCTGCAGGGTAGTTGGGCAGAGCAGTAGGGTTCTCAGGGCGGGCAGGGCAGTAGGGTTATTACACTCCGAATTTCAATTCAGATTTAAATTCCAACCCACACATCAGACCAAAACAAAAGAAACAACAACTGGGGCTCTTTTGCCTAGAGGTTGCTGTTTGACAGCATTACACATTCTACATTACAAGATATTCATTTAACTAATACACAAGCACATACTCAAGCATGCCCACACAGCGGCATTACTATTTTAGAGAGCAACGGAATTCAGTATGGCAGGATATCTTTTATGCATACTGACAAAAACACATTCACCACAAGAAATGTATTCATGTCATGCCGTAATATTGCACACAAAGTGCCCTCATGGGTTTATAAGACATTCAAAATACTGTTGCAGTGTTCCATTATTACATTACATACTTCCTACTATTACATACTTCCTGTCTCTGCTGTGCAGGCGTCCCCCAACCAACCTGTAGGAGTCGCTGTCCACAACGTCCAATCCCCACCCATCGACTTCCACCCGCTACCTCTGTCAATTGAGATAGTATGACGACTGGCCCAAGCCTCAGGCAATGCTGACACCGGGATTCGAGACCGGAGTCTCTTGCGTTGGTGACGAGCGCAATCTCCGCTACACCACCCAGCCACCCTTGTAGCCAATGAAATTCTGAAAAGAATGACATCTTACTTGAGTCGAGAGCGGTAAAAGCGTAGTTAGTAATGCATCATTGGTAAAACTCAATATTTGCAATTTCAACGAAAAATTCACATGCACATCAGTAGGATGCAGGGTTAAAGCTCAGACTGCATTAAGCGCTCTCTGAGGGCGCGTGGGCCGCTGTGCAGGGTAGAGCAAAAGAACTGGCCGTTCGGAGCTAGGATGGCTGTGATAACTGCACTATAACTCAGGCATGACAGTTACTATAACTATGTTAATGAAAGAGAACTAGCTAGTTACTTGCCATGCAAAGTGACTGTTAGTGTTAGCCAGCAGTTTGTTGTTGTTTTTTATTATTATTATTTCTTTTTTATTGATCTTTTTCCCCCTCCATTTTCCTCCGATTTTCTCCCATCCCAATGTTAGTCGTTATGCCAATTCCCAATCCCCTTCCTGGTCGCTGCGCACTTACCCCCCACAGTCAGATCATCTGGGAGAGTGGGAGGCTATCACGTGCTTCCTCCGACACACGTCCCAGCCAATCAACCGCTTCTTTTCACCTGGCAGCGCGGATATTCTCCGAGAGGGCGTAGCGTGTGGGAGGACCACACTATCCCACTCAGGTCCCATCCGCGCTTAGCAGGCGCCCCGACCGAACTGTAGGAGTCGCTGTTTACAACGACCCGGACCCACCCCGCCAGCTTCTCCCACCCTCTAATACAGCCAATTGTATTAGTGTGAACGGCCAGCCAAGCTGGTGACAACCCCGGAGCTGTGAGCTGGTGACGAACGCAATCTCCGCTACGCCACCTAACCGCCCTGTTGTTGTTTTTATTATAACCCAGTGGTAACTTTCTGTTGAGAATAATTGTCCAGGCAGTCAATAAAGTAAAAATAAAGTCGAGCTGCCTCATTCTTCACCGATCGCCACAGTATGTTTTCAACCATGGGATTGGGAATGAGTATTTTTAAACGTTATTGTTTCATCATTGGCAACAATTTATTTTGTCTTTTACTTTCAAATACAGTTAAACTAACTTACTCTAACCTAACTAAAGGATACATTGAAAATAAAATAGGGACAGTGCAGATAGAGAAACATCAAAATGTTAGATATTAGCCCATCGGCCCTTGCAAAAAAAAAAAAAACAGTGCTAATGGTCCATATAATGTCTATCTGGCAACACCCCTAGAATGTTGTCATCATGGCACCCACTTTTGGAAAGCCTGCCCTAGTAAGCTGCATCACATTTGATCCACTAACAGAGCAATCAATAAGACACGTTATTTAATTGTCTTGCTATGTTTTCCCATTTGAAAGGCACTTTAGTGTGAAATTTTTTCAACTGTGGGTGCACATGGTCAAGTTTAACCATTGGAGGGGCACCAATAGGACACATCCTAAAAAAGATTCCCCTCAAAGGGGCACTTTTGCGTGACGTTATTTAACCGTGGGGGCACATGGTCAAGTTTAGACCATTGGAAGGGCACCAATAGGGCACACCCTCTCGTTTTCGCCACTCAAAAGGGCACTTTAGCGTGACGTTTTTCCACCGTGGGGGTTGAGAGAGAGAGAGAGAGAGAGAGAGAGAGAGAGAGAGAGGAGAGCAGAGAGAGAGAGAGAGAGAGAGAGAGAGAGAGAGAGAGAGGAGAGAGAGAGAGAGAGAGAGAGAGAGAGAGAGAGAGAGAGAGAGAGAGAGAGAGAGAGAGAGGCAGAGAGAGCTGGCCCCTGAGGTCTCTCTTCTAGATTGAGAATAGTGAAAAAAATGCATCATAGACTAATGTCTTGATCTTATTGCAAATGAGAGAGTTGGCGAGATAAAATGTGCAATACAATGTTTATGTGGCCTAACTACTGTACATAACCCCCCCCCCCCCCCCTGAGCCCGCCAGTGGCACTGACACACATTCAGCTGTGGTAGCAACAGGAACATCTAAGCCAGCGCACAGTCTCTCTCTCTCTCTCTCTCTCTCTCTCTCTCTCTCTCTCTCTCTCTCT
>NW_028171310.1:0-7500 GCF_963971535.1 Notolepis coatsorum
CCCAACTCAACACGATATACATAAATTGTAATAAATAGTATTTTCAAGGGTGGAAAGAAGGAAAGTATAACATACCGGATTTCCTTTAACCTTCATCGTAGGAACTTTGTGAAGAAGCCTTACTGGCAAAAATCGTTAGTTCGCATTGGTCCAAGTCCATGTATTAACAACAGATTGCCGCCAATTAAAAGAGGCAGAGCTCTGCATGCCCGCCCCTAATTCCTCTGCTACACAGCTGACCCTCATCTGATTGGGGTTGTGACCAGCGGAGAATCCTTAATCACATTTCTTTCAGATGATATCTGTTCATAAAAGCTTTGAATTCCTTTTTGAGTTGGGTAATGAGATCATCGGAGGGAGGAGGGGCTATTAAAGACCTGTTAAATATGTTCTTTCTTCTGAGCTGCCGTTAGACATTGATTAATTGATTTATTCATTTATGCATTGATTGATTGATTGATTAATTCACTGCGGCGACAGTGGCTCTGGAGGTAGAGCAGTCGTCTGGCAATCCAGAGGTTCCCGGTTCGATTCCCGCTCCTCCCGGGCGGCGTGTCGATGTGTCCTTGAGCAAGACACTTAACCCCTAACTGCTCCCGATGAGCAGGTCGGCACCTTGCGTGGTTGCCTCCGCCGTCGGTGTGTGATTGTGTGAGTGAACGGGTAGAAATGTGAGGAACAAAATTGTAAAGCGCTTTGGATAAAAACGCTATATAAAAAAGCAGCCATTTACCATTTAATTAATTCATTAATTCATGCCTCTCTTTCTCTCCGTCTGCCAGCTGGAGATGGAGGACGTGGAGGATGAAGAGAAGAGATACGCCCTCTTCCTGCAGCTGCTGGAGACCGCCCGGAAGTGGGAGGAGCTTCAGCTGCTCATGCTCCTCCTCCAGGCGTGGCCACCCATGATGAGAGAGGAAGTGTAAGTTGGTCCTTTTGTCTCGCACTGACCTCGCACTGACCTCGCACTGACCTCGCACTGACCTCGCACTGACCTCGCACTGACCTCGCACTGACCTCGCACTGACCTCGCACTGACCTCGCACTGACCTCGCACTGACCTCGCACTGACCTCGCACTGACCTCGCACTGACCTCGCCGTACCTTTCACATCGTTTTGATCAAATCCAGATCAAATTCTTCTTTAGTGTGGTAGTGAAAGGGTTAACCTTCTGTAGTGTGGTAGTGAAAGGTTAACCTTCTGTAGTGTGGTAGTGAAAGGTTAACCTTCTGTAGTGTGGTAGTGAAAGGTTAACCTTCTGTAGTGTGGTAGTGAAAGGTTAACCTTCTGTAGTGAAAGGGTTAACCTTCTGTAGTGTGGTAGTGAAAGGTTAACCTTCTGTAGTGTGGTAGTGAAAGGTTAACCGTCTGTAGTGTGGTAGTGAAATGTTAACCTTCTGTAGTGTGGTAGTGAAAGGGTTAACCTGATGTAGTGTGGTAGTGAAAGGGTTAACCTGCTGTAGTGTGGTAGTGAAAGGTTAACCTTCTGTAGTGTGGTAGTGAAAGGGTTAACCTGCTGTAGTGTGGTAGTGAAAGGTTAACCGTCTGTAGTGTGGTAGTGAAAGGTTAACCTTCTGTAGTGTGGTAGTGAAAGGTTAACCTTCTGTAGTGTGGTAGTGAAAGGTTAACCTTCTGTAGTGTGGTAGTGAAAGGTTAACCTTCTGTAGTGTGGTAGTGAAAGGTTAACCTTCTGTAGTGTGGTAGTGAAAGGTTAACCGTCTGTAGTGTGGTAGTGAAAGGTTAACCTTCTGTAGTGTGGTAGTGAAAGGTTAACCGTCTGTAGTGTGGTAGTGAAAGGTTAACCTTCTGTAGTGTGGTAGTGAAAGGTTAACCTTCTGTAGTGTGGTAGTGAAAGGTTAACCTTCTGTAGTGTGGTAGTGAAAGGGTTAACCTGCTGTAGTGTGGTAGTGAAAGGTTAACCGTCTGTAGTGTGGTAGTGAAAGGTTAACCTTCTGTAGTGTGGTAGTGAAAGGTTAACCTTCTGTAGTGTGGTAGTGAAAGGTTAACCTTCTGTAGTGTGGTAGTGAAAGGTTAACCGTCTGTAGTGTGGTAGTGAAAGGTTAACCTTCTGTAGTGTGGTAGTGAAAGGTTAACCGTCTGTAGTGTGGTAGTGAAAGGTTAACCTTCTGTAGTGTGGTAGTGAAAGGTTAACCTTCTGTAGTGTGGTAGTGAAAGGTTAACCGTCTGTAGTGTGGTAGTGAAAGGTTAACCTTCTGTAGTAGTGTGGTAGTGAAAGGTTAACCTTCTGTAGTGTGGTAGTGAAAGGTTAACCGTCTGTAGTGTGGTAGTGAAATGTTAACCTTCTGTAGTGTGGTAGTGAAAGGGTTAACCTGCTGTAGTGTGGTAGTGAAAGGTTAACCTTCTGTAGTGTGGTAGTGAAAGGTTAACCTTCTGTAGTGTGGTAGTGAAAGGTTAACCTTCTGTAGTGTGGTAGTGAAAGGTTAACCTTCTGTAGTGAAAGGGTTAACCTTCTGTAGTGTGGTAGTGAAAGGGTTAATGCACCGTCAGCAGCAGCTTGCCTCTCCCAGGCCTCGGCACACAGTGGCCCACCCTCCCTCCCTCGCTCCCTCCCTCCCTCCCTCCCTCGCTCCCTCCCTCGCTCCCTCCCTCCCTCCCTCCCTCCCTCCCTCCCTCCCTCCCTCTCTCCCTCCCTCCCTCCCTCCCTCCCATCGATAAGCAGCTAATGATGTGATTGTTCTTCCGCCTCGCTGGCTCGAGAGCTGCAGAGTGCTGGCGGGGGCCTCCGCGCCGCTGGGACCGTAGCTTTACTAAGACAATCAAAACAGATTGTGTTTCACTGAGCCAATCAAGGTGGGATTCAGTGTGGTGCCTCACAGGTGATGTGTGTGTGTGTGTCTATACGTACGTGTGTTTTGAGCTGTTTTCTTTTTCTTCACTTGTATATAGACAGCAATTGCACACTGAGTTCCTGTACTTGAGATTTATTAACAACGTGCGCCGGTCAAAGAGCGCTCTCTGTGTGAGTCGTCTCAGTCTCCAGTCCTGTGTCTTTGAAACGGATCTGAGGATGGAGGGAGGGGAGGTGAATCATAAGACGGCAGTATTAAAGGTATGGAGGGAGGGAGGGAGGGAGGGAGGGAGGGAGGGAGGGAGGAGGGAGAGAGGGAGGGAGAGAGGGAGGGAGGGAGGGAGAGAGGGAGGGAGGGAGGGAGAGAGGGAGGGAGGGAGGGGAGGTGAATCATAAGACTGCAGTATTAAAGGTATTAGAGAGAGAGAGAGGGCGGGAGGGAGGGAGGGAGGGAGGGAGGGAGGGAGGGAGGGAGAGAGGGAGAGAGAGAGGGAGGGAGAGACTGACTAAATATAGTGTGGTGATTGTTGAATATGGAGAGAGAAAGCTGAAAGGCAGGGACGGAGAGAAAAAAGGAGCGGGAGAGGGAGAGGGAGGGAGGAAGAGAGAGAGAGAGGTTTCAAAGAGAGGGGAGGAAATAGCCCCTTTAGAGTTGTGAAAGAAGGAGAAAGGGAGAAATAGGAAGTGATCAGTGATGAAATGGAGAAATGCTTTGTGCGCGCGGCATGTGTGCGTGCACGTGACGTAGTACAGTAGACACGAGTGAGAGTGAGAGTGAGAGCGGCAGCCAGTACAGCCGTCATGTGGCTGTAAAGCCTCTCTCCTCCCAGGCTGGCTGCCGCTGGTGGACAACAGAGGAGAGGAGGGATCAGGAGACAAACACAAGCAGCAGGCGTTCAGCCCCTCATTTCACCAATACTCCACTCAGAACGCTGGGAAGACGTTTTAATTGATGGAACGGACATTCCCGTTTCAAATCTATAGACGGTTTCAACTTGTCACTGGCTCAGAGATGTGGATATCTGAGGGAGGGAGAGAAGGAGAGGAAGAGTTGAGTGTCGTCGGCATAGCATTGATACGAGAAGGCATGAGACGTGATAATGTTACCCAGTGATTTAGTGTAGAGGGAGAAGAGAAGGGGTCCTAGGACCGAGCCCTGGGGGACAGGGTCCCTCTCCATGACACTTGGTGGGAGCGGCCAGTGAGGTATGATGTTGTTAGCCATGTCAGGGCAGAGCCGGACATTCCCGTTCAAATCTATAGACACAGTTTCAACTTGGCACTGGCTCAGGGAGGTAGAGCCGTCGTCTGGTAATCCGAAGGTTCCCAGTTCGATCCAGGCTCCTCTCCCGGCTTTGTGTCAAAGTGTCAAGACACTTAACCCCCAACTGCTCTGACGAGCTGTCTGTATGTGTATCTATCTATCTATCTATCTATCTATCTATCTATCTATCTATCTATCTATCTATCTATCTATCTATCTATCTATCTATCTATCTATCTATCTATCTATCTATCTATCTATCTATCTATCTATCTATCTATCTATCTATCTATCTATCTACTGTATATGTCTGAAAGACAGGAAATCACCATGAGGCTACACTAGGGAGAGGCCATTTCTTCCAGGCACAGACAGGAATCACTGGAATAGAGGAGCTAAAATGGTTGTGATTACTGCATACTCATCTAATGATTATTTCAGATTGAATTATTATGAATATGGAGTCAGACGACAGACAGTCTGGAGGCATGTCTTCTTGTTGTCTCAGTCTCTTTCTCTCACTGAGGACATGCAGCACCTCATGCTGCAGCACGCCTTCCACCCAACAGACTTTGACTCAGATGATTTTGGACATTATGTTTGATCTATATTCACGCACACTTTTCAACAATCGGATTTATAGGCAGAAACGAAGCTTCTCCGAACTCATCTCAAACATTTGTTTATCATAAACTCATATGTACCTGTTTTATTAAAAGAATGCCAGGCACTATACTCATTTGTTCACGTTTGGATCACGAATTGGGCCTTTAGCGCAGGTTAGTGGTGATTTTTTATTTTATTTTTTACAAACATCCCCACACCGTGGATATCTGGCTGCTAGCCGGTCTGTTGAGCCCTGATTGCAGCTTCCAGCCTCTCAAAGTGCATCACGAAGCAATCTTAGCTGCATCACAGCGTCTACCTTCTGTGCTGGTCGCACAGTCTACAGTGTGAGTCATTGTCATAGTTTTGACTAACCTTTGTTTGTAGCCAGGTAATTAAAAAAGATCCCCGGAGATCAAGCATGTGGAAAAGATAACGTGAGGATAAAGGATGAAGGTACCTGTGAAGAATATATACACACAGATGAAGAACTATGTAACAATGAACACCACTTTCAAACGTTATTATCTAAAGATGGTACGTTATTGTTGTGTTCATTCATAGTTAAAGACAGTAGAGGTTGAGTACTTTATTATCTAAAGATGGTAAGTTAGAGTATTGTGTTCATTCATAGTTAAAGACAGTAGAGGTTGAGTACTTTATTATCTAAAGATGGTAAGTTAGAGTATTGTGTTCATTCATAGTTAAAGACAGTAGAGGTTGAGTACTTTATTATCTAAAGATGGTAAGTTAGAGTATTGTGTTCATTCATAGTTAAAGACAGTAGAGGTTGAGTACTTTATTATCTAAAGATGATAAGTTAGTGTTGTGTTCATTCATAGTTAAAGACATAGAGGTTGAGTAGTTTCAGGTGATATATATGGCATTAACACTTTGGATTGATTTTACAACTGCAAATACATGGGCTGTCAAAGCAAAGAGTTACATGGTTATTCTTGGTCTGAAGAGTTTAAATATAATTTTGATGACACTTGTTTGGGTGAAACTAGGGCTGAACGATTCACTGATATTGCAATTTGGTTGTTTAAGTTGTGACGTATCCAACCTTCCAATAAACCTTTTCCGGGGCCAAGCTTCCTGCGTTTGACTGAGGCTCCTGTCTCTTCAACACGTCTCAGTGCCCTTTATTGTTGTTTATTGTTTAAAAGGATCCCCATTAGCTGTCAGCTAAGTGGCGAGCTAGTCTTCCTGGGGTCCACACAGAAAGACAACAGAAAACACAAAACATAACAACATGAGATACATATGACAATCACAATTAACAATGATAATCTAAAAACAGTAAAACATTGTAGACATCATTATCAACATCAGAATATTTTGCTCACATATTTAAGTAGTGCATTCTCAGGTGGTATTTGAAAGACACTTTACTATTCAATTTACTTATGTTCAGTGGGTAGTTATTCCAATGATTGATGGCACGATAAACAACAGTCCTCTTTAAAGCATTTGATTTTGGACCTGGTAACATAATCTGTCCATCATCAGCTGACCTAGTAAAATAAGAATGAACCTGACTGCATCTGACAATTTGTTTGTATAAGAAAACAGGTTGAGACGAAAAGACAGTGTTCCTGAAAAATGTAACTGTGTTGAAAACCAGCCTATTCTCTACCGTTAACCATGAGAGTTGCCGGTGCATAGTGATGGTGTTTGTTCTCATGGAACAATGTAAGACTAACCTTGCAGCTCTGTTCTGGGCAGTTTGCAATTTCTTTAGTTGACCTTTGGATGCAGAGGACCATACTGGTGCACAATAATCTAGGTGACATAAAATTAAAGATTTCGCCACCTGTCCCACAATGTATGTAGGGACATAAGAAAGACATTTCCTCACCATGGAGATACCACTCCCCATCTTCTTCACTATGGTATCAATGTGTTCTGCCCACGACAGCTGGCTATCAATTATTATGCCCAGTAATTTTACTTTATTTACCTGTTCTATGGGTTCGTCAGACACGTTCAAACTCATTTTTGGTATTGATGACAATTTATGACTCGAACCCAAGATAATTGATTTGGTTTTTGAGATGTTTAGTACCAACGTATTCCGTTTTATCTAATCAAACACCATATTTAACTCAGCTGATAAAACATTGTCCAGTTCACTGACAGTTTTTGCAGCATAGTACAATGTGGAATCATCAGCATACATTTGTACAGTTGCTTTACACAGAACTGATGGTAAGTCGTTTGTGAAGATGGCGTATAGGAGTGGTCCTAGGCAGCTCCCTTGCGGGACCCCACAGTCTAAGACCTTAGAGTGAGACCAGCTGCCAGTGTAATCTTTGTGTCCTACTTGTGAGATAACTCTTCATAAATATGATGGCTGTTGGACAAAACCCATAGCATTCTAGTTTACCGATGAGCAGATTGTGGTCTATGACATCGAATGCAGCACTAAAATCAAGTAATACTGCACCAGTCATCTTTGAGTTATCAATTTCCTTGAGCCAGTCATCTGTCATTACTGTAAGGGCAGAACAAGTGGAATGATTAGGTGTCCCTTGTTGTTTTAACCTTTTTCACTACCAAAGGGTTAACCCTTTCACTACCACACTACAGGCGGTTAACCGTCTGTAGTGTGGTAGTAAAGGGTTAAACTTCTGTGGTGTGGTAGTGAAAGGGTTCTGAGTCCTAAAAAAAACAGTTCAGAGCGTTTTGGCACCGAACATGAATATACAGTCAACCAAATTGCTATATGATTGAGGGAATGATTGCAAAATGTTTGCATCATTATTAAAATGTTCATTGAAAAACGGTTAAATGTTCTTGATTTCTGCAGGGGTCTGTA
>NW_028171310.1:10000-15245 GCF_963971535.1 Notolepis coatsorum
TCTCAGGCCAACACACCCTGGTAGAGACTCCTCTCTCAGACCAACACACCCTGGTAGAGACTCCTCTCTCAGACCAACACACCCTGGTAGACCCTCCTCTCTCAGACCAACACACCCTGGTAGAGACTCCTCTCTCAGTCCAACACACCCTGGTAGAGACTCCTCTCTCAGACCAACACACCCTGGTAGAGACTCCTCTCTCAGACCAACACACCCTGGTAGAGACTCCTCTCTCAGACCAACACACCCTGGTAGAGAGACCTCTCTCAGACCAACACACCCTGGTAGAGACTCCTCTCTCAGACCAACACACCCTGGTAGAGACTCCTCTCTCAGACCAACACACCCTGGTAGAGACTCCTCTCTCAGACCAACACACCCTGGTAGAGACTCCTCTCTCAGTCCAACACACCCTGGTAGAGACTCCTCTCTCAGTCCAACACACCCTGGTAGAGAGACCTCTCTCAGTCCAACACACCCTGGTAGAGACTCCTCTCTCAGTCCAACACACCCTGGTAGAGACTCCTCTCTCAGACCAACACACCCTGGTAGAGACTCCTCTCTCAGACCAACACACCCTGGTAGAGACCCTCCTCTCTCAGGCCAACACACCCTGGTAGAGACTCCTCTCTCAGACCAACACACCCTGGTAGACCCTCCTCTCTCAGACCAACACACCCTGGTAGACCCTCCTCTCTCAGACCAACACACCCTGGTAGAGACCCTCCTCTCTCAGACCAACACACCCTGGTAGACCCTCCTCTCTCAGACCAACACACCCTGGTAGAGACCCTCCTCTCTCAGACCAACACACCCTGGTAGAGACTCCTCTCTCAGACCAACACACCCTGGTAGAGACTCCTCTCTCAGACCAACACACCCTGGTAGAGACTCCTCTCTCAGGCCAACACACCCTGGTAGAGACTCCTCTCTCAGACCAACACACCCTGGTAGAGAGACCTCTCAGACCAACACACCCTGGTAGAGACTCCTCTCTCAGACCAACACACCCTGGTAGAGAGACCTCTCAGACCAACACACCCTGGTAGAGACTCCTCTCTCAGACCAACACACCCTGGTAGAGACTCCTCTCTCAGACCAACACACCCTGGTAGAGACTCCTCTCTCAGACCAACACACCCTGGTAGAGACTCCTCTCTCAGTCCAACACACCCTGGTAGAGACTCCTCTCTCAGACCAACACACCCTGGTAGAGACTCCTCTCTCAGACCAACACACCCTGGTAGAGACTCCTCTCTCAGACCAACACACCCTGGTAGAGACCCTCCTCTCTCAGACCAACACACCCTGGTAGAGACTCCTCTCTCAGACCAACACACCCTGGTAGAGACTCCTCTCTCAGACCAACACACCCTGGTAGAGACTCCTCTCTCAGACCAACACACCCTGGTAGACTCTCCTCTCTCAGACCAACACACCCTGGTAGAGACTCCTCTCTCAGACCAACACACCCTGGTAGAGACTCCTCTCAGAGAGCAGGTTGTCGGGTCAGTACACCCTGGCAGCTGGACCACGCCGCCTCACTGGAGCCCTGCTGTTCCTCCTCTGGCTCCTCTTGGCTCCTTGGCTCGCTCACATAGTATTCCAGCTGTTCCGCGCGGATGGTGACACGGCGCCAAGTGGGAAGACAGCAGGAGGAAGTGTTTGTTTTTCTCACAGATAAGAGCTGGTTGTTCAAAACAGAATCACTGTCTCTAGGTTTGAAATAAGAAGACAAATATTACTTGTTTGTTTACATCAGAGCATATAATATATACTGTGGATGTTCCTAAACGCATGGAGGCAGGGCCGCCTGGGAGAAATGCGAGGCCCTGTGCGAGATTTAAACGCGAGCCCCCCCCCCCCCCCCCCCCCCCCCCCCCAAAAGGTAAAAAAATATATATATATATAATTTAATTTTTTTTTCATACAGTCAACATATTCTTAAATAATAGCGCTGCCCGAGGCTGGGCATGATACAGTCAACATATAGCAAGAGAGAGAGCGAGAGAGAGCTCCCGTTCTACAGTCAATATACAGTGTACAGAGAGAGAGAGAGAGACACATTGGAAAGAAATTGAAATGCTATTTGGCCCTAAACAGAGAGTACACAGTGGCAGAATACCTGAGCACTGTGACTGAAGATCCTTGACTAGGTACAGACTCAGCGAGCACAGCCTAGCCATCGAGAAAGGCCGCCATAGGCAGACTGTGTGTGTTAGAAAGAGAGAGAGAGAGAGAGAGAGCATGTGTGTTTGTCGTGTGTGTGTGTTAGAGAGAGAGCATGTATGAGAGAGATAAGCAAAGATGACCCCCTAAAGGATATTCAACTTTTAATGAAAGAACAAAACAGAAGGAAAAGATAACTTCACAAAGGCAACATGAATATACATAGATCCAAAAGGACAAAGATCGACACTTAAATCCAAAGAGAAGAGGGTATATACCAGAGAAAACAAAGCAGCAAGGAGCCAATGGCCGACATCAGCTAAATAGGCTAGCCAGGTACTGACACCAGGCCACACACAGCTTTGGCCAACGGCCCAACGCTACCCAAGCTACACAAACGACACAATTCACACACAGCACATGTCGTATCTCCAAATGTTGTGAAGTAACATATGTTTTGCCTGGAAAAAAACATCGTTATTAACAAAACATTCGGGAGGGGAAGGAAGGAAGAGTGGGGTAATGTCATGACATTTTCATTCATCTTACCTGCACCAAGGAACGCAGGGCGAAAGGCCGCAACACAGGTCTCCACGTTGACGAAAGGCCTCTCGCTGGCGGCACAAAAAGAAGCTATGGCCAGAGCCTTGTCATGGTGCAGGCCCCGACTACATCTCTGTCAAAGATGATGTCGTAGTCAGAGTGCCAGAACCCCCTGCTATTCTCATGGCTAATGTCAATGGTCGTAGCACAAGCTAACAGCTAACTCTAGGCTAACTGATAGCATCAAACTAACGTTCCCAGCCGAGCGCAGCCGGCAGCTAACGTCGTAGCTAAACAGCTAACTGGCTAACAGTTAGCTCAACCCCGGCTATCGCTAACCATTAGCTAACGCAGAAGCAAGCTATGCGGCTACCACTGAAAAACTGTACAATGTGAGAAAAGCCAATACAGGTGCTGACACCAGGCCACACACCGTTAGCTACTAGTACTACAACAGCTAGTCGGCCAGTTTGGCTCCAGAGAGAGAGAGAGAGAGAGAGAGAGAGATATCCACGGCGGGAATAGAATAGAGTTAATAGAATAGGTTAAAAACTCACCAAACGTCCAAGAGGATGGAGACAACCGCGTGGAGTTGACGAAGTTCATCTGCCAAACGACCATCCTCTTCATCTTAAGATAAGATAAGATAAGATAAGATATTCCTTTATTAATCCCCTTGGGGAAATTCGTGACACACACATACAGCTCAACGTCTCATTAATGATATTAACAACAACACAATCATTACATTTTACAGTAAACAATGGCACAGCATAAATTCAACAGACATGTACATTTGTTGACACATGTCATCATTACAGGAGGCCTGAGACACTGTATGCGATAGTCGGCTGCATTCCACCATGTGAACACAGTGGATCGCGCCTGGTGAACTGGAGGGGGGGGGGCGGAGTGGGGGGGGGGCATTGGAAATTCGGGTAAGGAATTTGGTTTGTGGAGCAGTCATGGGGGCCCCCACCGTCGCGCATCAGAGGCAGCCTGCACTTCATACGTATGGCGCCAGATGAGTCACAACAGCAGGTGCGGATGGGGGGGGGGGGGGTGGGTGGTGGGGTGGGGGTAGGGGGGGCCTCATCAATCTTATCGCTTCCAGACAAGTACAGTGTTCGTCTCCTCTTTCCCAGAATCACACATCGCCGGAGAGTCAACTCCTCCGCGTTGACCTTGGCCTCGGTCCGTTCCACAGCAGAAAGGATAAGGAGGGTGTGGGAAGGGGGAGGGGGGGGGGGGGGTGATAACATGCAGCTCGAGGCAGAAATGCCGCATATAGTTAAAATCAGGTCAATTTGTCTAATCATCGTCACCATCGTCGTATCCCCTATTACGGTACGTGGCATTTTTATTTTCACGTCCTAATTTCCGACGTGATGTCCAGTATGGCCTGTGACCGCGAAAGTTCCTCTGCATGGTTAGAAGCAAGTCTCTCAAGAATCTTGGCTGCATGCGCTGTGTCTCTAGGTTAGCTAACCCTAGTTAGCCTTTAGCTAAGCTAGCTACTAGCCGACATCATCATGGCTATATCCCGACTGCACCATGACAAGGCTCCGGCCATTTTGTCCCGCCAGCGAGAGGCCTTTCGTCAACGTTCCTTGGTGACCGACCGACTGATAATGACCGACCTCTTCGTCTTGGCTGGCATAACTAAGCATAACCTCCAAAGCTGCACGCGCGAAATAGTCAAACGCAGCTGACGCACGCCGGCGTACACATGATGTAACCACTCCCTTCGTTGAAACCAATAGTATGTCTGCTGCAGAGCCCCAGAGCTCCAATAGTGAGTATGTCTGCAGACCCAGGAACAAGTCAAACATGTCTAATGTGAAATATATAAGCATATAAGCAGATAGCAAACTAGATTTTAGGGTCTGTGATGAAAAAGGGCCTCGCAGGAAGGGGGGCCTCACAAAAAAAAAAAATAAAAAAAAAAAAAAAAAAAAAAAATAAAAAATAAAAAATATTTTATTTTTATTTTTTATTTTTTTTGTGTGTGTGAGGCCCCCCTTCCCCGCGAGGCCCTGTGCGACCGCACTGCTCGCACACCCCCTGAGGCGGCCCCTGCATGGAGGGATATATGATGCTTATATACCCAAACCTATCTCTCCCTGGGTTTAGGTTGATCTATATTAGCATCATATATCCCTCCATGCGTTTAGGAATATCTACACAGTATATAGGACCATTTCAATCAAACCCCCCTCTCGTATTCCGAGAAAATCCTTTATCCCCTTTCTGTTTGTTCTGAGTGTTTAACCAGCGATGTGCCGCCCGCCATGTTAACGGCACGACTCGGCGAAGGCTCCAGTCTGGTCACAGTGCTGCCTCGGCACGCCGGCGCTGCATTCCCCTGTCACTGAACACATGTGCCCTCACATTACAATGGAACCGTGATGGATTTATCAGGGGGGGGTAGAGAGAGAGAGAGAGAGAGAGAGAGAGAGAGAGAGAGAGAGAGAGAGGAGTGGGAGAGAGAGAGAGAGGAGAGGGAGTGAGGAGAGAGAGAGAGAGAGGAGTG
>NW_028171309.1:2500-15461 GCF_963971535.1 Notolepis coatsorum
TACTTTACGAGAGTCGATGCCGACAACGCACGTTGCCACAAGTGCAACAAAACATTTGCCAGTAAGGGTGGCAATACGAGCAATTTATCAAAACATCTGTTGGCAAAACATAACATTGGTGTGCAGAAATGCGCCGTTTTCGACTGCTTTGCTCGCAGTGTTCCATCTGCATCCACGTCCACTGCAGGTAAGCCAAGATATAGCCCCTTCCGTGACTGCGATGTGCAAGCCAGGGGCTTTTGACTCCGCAGTCACTCGCAGCTCCCTAGCTCGCAGGCTAATTTGGACCACCAAGCACTGCTTATAAGCTCGGGGTGGGTCCGAAATATATCAGATATGAATTTCAAAGGTACCCAGCGTACAATTAGGGGTTAACACACAGCTCGGAGTTGCTAATAAACATTTTAAATAATTTTTATAAAACGAGTGGTACTCACAGAGCGAGCCGTGTATTTCCGTATTTGGCTGCCTGGTGCGCCTGCGCTGTGATTTTGAAATTCATATCTGATATATTTCGGACCCACCCCGAGCTTATAAGCAGTGCTTGGTGGTCCAAATTAGCCTGCGAGCTAGGGAGCTGCGAGTGACTGCGGATTCAAAAGCCCCTGGCTTGTACATCGCAGTCACAGAAGGGGCTAACCAAGATACGGAGTTAGCTAGGCTAATAACGAATTATTACGAATAGGCTAATAAATAAAATATAATTGCTTAGGTAAAATATATTTGAAAGATGACAACTTTTTATAGATCGTCAGCCATCATGTCCCAGCCCACCCCTCCCTCTACCACCACCGGTCCAAGCCCAAAGTCCCTTCACCCTAGCAGCTAGAGGGAGGATGACAGAGGATAGGGTGAACGAGTGTCACAGGGCTGTGACCCAGTTTGTTGTCAAAGGCCTGCACCCCTTCTCTACAGTGGAGTCCAAGGGCTTTAGGTACCAACTAATCATTCAGTGTATATCGTTTTTTTTATCATACATTTGTTGTTTATTATAAAAAGTCTATAATTCAGACACATTTAAAACATTGTTGCTGCTGTTGCTGAAGAAATAATATTTATTTATTTATAATTTATTTATAAAGTTATATAAAAGAACATTCCTGCTGCTGTTGCTGAAGAAATAATATGTATTTATAAAGTTATAAATAATAAAGCAATGTCGATTCTGTTCTTAATTAATTGTCTTTTTTTCTTGCAAAATAATCAAAAAGAACTGATAAGAGTATCGATAAAGTACCGAACCAATAAGCAATATCGATAAGAGTAGTAGTATCGATAAAATCCTAACGATACCCATCCCTACTGCTCACTGACACACAAACACACACACACACACACACACACACGCACACGCACACGCACACGCACACACACGCACCTGCTCACTGACGCACACACACCTGCTCACTGACGCACACACACACACCTGCTCACTGACACACACGCACACACATGTAACGGAGGTACCGCATGTCTATCCACAGTCACGAGGGACTTGTATAGAATGAATGAATGAATGAATGAAAACTTTATTTAACAGATTGCAGAATGGGTACAATACAGTACGGCTCAATACACACAATTGTTAAGGGGATGCAGACCAGAGAAAGACGTTTGTCTTGTTTACATCAGGGTCCCCCATTTTCAATTCATATTGACATTTATGACATACACAACATACATGACATTTATGGCATAGGGACATATAGGTATTTAGTACTGATACATTTGTGACATAGACGGTATTCAAATATACAGTACTGTTACCCATAGATCCTGACAGAGTATATACATATGATGGGGAGGGGACTGTACATTAGGAGGGGGTGGGTGGGTGGGAGAGTGAAGTGGCTGTGGACGTTAAGCGGTACTGCAAGTAAACTCACTCCCCAGAGGCATCCAGACCCAATAGCAAGAAGTGAATTCACCTCTTGGTACAGTGGTCTGTGATGCCGCCCGCGGCGCGGGAGACCGGGGTTCAACTCCCACTCAGGGCGATCCCTTAACAGGGGTCGAATCAAAACACAATGCAGAGCGAGATCACACCGGTCACACACACACACACACACACACACACACACACCCTCCTAGAGGCCAGACTCGTAACTCATAACAATAAACCTGAACTCTGATCTCCATTAAGCTGAGATCTGCATTTCCTCTGGCACTCCTGATTGTCCCTAATAACATCATCCCCCCCCCCCCCCCCCTCCTGCTTACCGCTGTGGTAATGGGGGCCATCATGACAATTAACGGCAGATTTAGCGAGACCTCGGCGCCCGGCTGCGCAGCGCAGTGAGATACAGTACGGTACCATCCATCCATCCCCCCAGATAACCAGGTCCATAAAGAGCTTAACAACCCCACGGTTACGGCCTGTTGGATGTTTACACCGGGAGGATTAAGCGGTATCTAAGCGTCTCGTTTACAGTTTACAAGGATTTAACAAGTTTACAAGGTTTTTAAATCCCGCCCCTCACCCTACTTACCGACCGGCCCGAACCAGCGCTGGAGCGGTTGGAACAGAACTTCTGAAGAGAGCAGAGAGACAGACGTGACGCTAACAGAACTTCTGAAGAGCGCAGAGAGACAGACGTGACGCTAACAGAACTTCTGAAGAGCGCAGAGAGACAGACGCGATGCTAACAGAACTTCTGAAGAGCGCAGAGAGACAGACGTGATGCTAACAGAACTTCTGAAGAGAGCAGAGAGACAGACGTGATGCTAACAGAACTTCTGAAGAGCGCAGAGAGACAGACGTGATGCTAACAGAACTTCTGAAGAGCGCAGAGAGACAGACGTGATGCTAACAGAACTTCTGAAGAGCGCAGAGAGACAGACGTGATGCTAACAGAACTTCTGAAGAGCGCAGAGAGACAGACGTGATGCTAACAGAACTTCTGAAGAGCGCAGAGAGACAGACGTGATGCTAACAGAACTTCTGAAGAGAGCAGAGAGACAGACGTGACGCTAACAGAACTTCTGAAGAGTGCAGAGAGACAGACGTAACACTAACAGAACTTCTGAAGAGTGCCGAGAGACGTAACGCTAACAGAACTTCTGAAGAGTGCAGAGAGACAGACGTAACGCTAACAGAACTTCTGAAGAGAGCAGAGAGACGTGACGCTAACAGAACTTCTGAAGAGAGCAGAGAGACGTGATGCTAACAGAACTTCTGAAGAGAGCAGAGAGACGTGATGCTAACAGAACTTCTGAAGAGAGCAGAGAGACGTAACGCTAACAGAACTTCTGAAGAGAGCAGAGAGACAGACGTGATGCTAACAGAACTTCTGAAGAGAGCAGAGAGACAGACGTGATGCTAACAGAACTTCTGAAGAGCGCAGAGAGACAGACGTGATGCTAACAGAACTTTTGAAGAGCGCAGAGAGACGTAACGCTAACAGAACTTCTGAAGAGCGCAGAGAGACAGACGTGATGCTAACAGAACTTCTGAAGAGCGCAGAGACGTGACGCTAACAGAACTTCTGAAGAGAGCAGAGAGACAGACGTGATGCTAACAGAACTTCTGAAGAGCGCAGAGAGACAGACGTGATGCTAACAGAACTTCTGAAGAGAGCAGAGAGACAGACGTGATGCTAACAGAACTTCTGAAGAGAGCAGAGAGACAGACGTGATGCTAACAGAACTTCTGAAGAGCGCAGAGAGACAGACGTGATGCTAACAGAACTTCTGAAGAGAGCAGAGAGACAGACGTGATGCTAACAGAACTTCTGAAGAGAGCAGAGAGACGTAACGCTAACAGAACTTCTGAAGAGAGCAGAGAGACAGACGTCATGCTAACAGAACTTCTGAAGAGAGCAGAGAGACAGACGTGATGCTAACAGAACTTCTGAAGAGCGCAGAGAGACAGACGTGATGCTAACAGAACTTCTGAAGAGAGCAGAGAGACAGACGTAACGCTAACAGAACTTCTGAAGAGTGCAGAGAGACAGACGTGACACTAACAGAACTTCTGAAGAGAGCAGAGAGACAGACGTGATGCTAACAGAACTTCTGAAGAGCGCAGAGAGACGTGATGCTAACAGAACTTCTGAAGAGTGCAGAGAGACAGACGTGATGCTAACAGAACTTCTGAAGAGAGCAGAGAGACAGACGTAACGCTAACAGAACTTCTGAAGAGAGCAGAGAGACAGACGTGATGCTAACAGAACTTCTGAAGAGCGCAGACAGACGTGATGCTAACAGAACTTCTGAAGAGAGCAGAGAGACAGACGTGATGCTAACAGAACTTCTGAAGAGTGCAGAGAGACGTGATGCTAACAGAACTTCTGAAGAGTGCAGAGAGACAGACGTGATGCTAACAGAACTTCTGAAGAGTGCAGAGAGACGTGATGCTAACAGAACTTCTGAAGAGAGCAGAGAGACAGACGTGATGCTAACAGAACTTCTGAAGAGCGCAGACAGACGTGATGCTAACAGAACTTCTGAAGAGTGCAGAGAGACAGACGTGATGCTAACAGAACTTCTGAAGAGCGCAGAGAGACAGACGTGACGCTAACAGAACTTCTGAAGAGCGCAGAGAGACAGACGTGATGCTAACAGAACTTCTGAAGAGCGCAGAGAGACAGACGTAACGCTAACAGAACTTCTGAAGAGAGAAGAGAGACAGACGTAACGCTAACAGAACTTCTGAAGAGAGCAGAGAGACAGACGTAACGCTAACAGAACTTCTGAAGAGAGCAGAGAGACAGACGTGATGCTAACAGAACTTCTGAAGAGAGCAGAGAGACAGACGTAACGCTAACAGAACTTCTGAAGAGCGCAGAGAGACAGACGTGATGCTAACAGAACTTCTGAAGAGCGCAGAGAGACGTGACGCTAACAGAACTTCTGAAGAGAGCAGAGAGACAGACGTGACGCTAACAGAACTTCTGAAGAGCGCAGAGAGACGTGACGCTAACAGAACTTCTGAAGAGAGCAGAGAGACGTAACGCTAACAGAACTTCTGAAGAGTGCAAAGAGACAGACGTGATGCTAACAGAACTTCTGAAGAGAGCAGAGAGACAGACGTGACGCTAACAGAACTTCTGAAGAGCGCAGAGAGACGTGACGCTAACAGAACTTCTGAAGAGTGCAAAGAGACAGACGTGATGCTAACAGAACTTCTGAAGAGAGCAGAGAGACGTAACGCTAACAGAACTTCTGAAGAGTGCAAAGAGACAGACGTGATGCTAACAGAACTTCTGAAGAGAGCAGAGAGACAGACGTGATGCTAACAGAACTTCTGAAGAGAGCAGAGAGACAGACGTAACGCTAACAGAACTTCTGAAGAGTGCAGAGAGACAGACGTGATGCTAACAGAACTTCTGAAGAGCGCAGAGAGACAGACGTGATGCTAACACAACTTCTGAAGAGAGCAGAGAGACAGACGCTAACAGAACTTCTGAAGAGAGCAGAGAGACAGACGTGACGCTAACAGAACTTCTGAAGAGCACAGAGAGACGTGATGCTAACAGAACTTCTGAAGAGAGCAGAGAGACAGACGTGATGCTAACAGAACTTCTGAAGAGCGCAGAGAGACAGACGTGATGCTAACAGAACTTCTGAAGAGAGCAGAGAGACATGATGCTAACAGAACTTCTGAAGAGAGCAGAGAGACGTGATGCCAACAGAACTTCTGAAGAGAGCAGAGAGACAGACGTGACGCTAACAGAACTTCTGAAGAGGCAGAGAGACAGACGTGACGCTAACAGAACTTCTGAAGAGCGCAGAGAGAGAGACGTGATGCTAACAGAACTTCTGAAGAGAGCAGAGAGACAGACGTGACGCTAACAGAACTTCTGAAGAGAGCAGAGAGACAGACGTGATGCTAACAGAACTTCTGAAGAGAGCAGAGAGACAGACGTGATGCTAACAGAACTTCTGAAGAGAGCAGAGAGACAGACGTGATGCTAACAGAACTTCTGAAGAGGCAGAGAGACAGACGTGACGCTAACAGAACTTCTGAAGAGAGCAGAGAGACAGACGTGATGCTAACAGAACTTCTGAAGAGAGCAGAGAGACGTAACGCTAACAGAACTCCTGAAGAGCGCAGAGAGACGTGATGCTAACAGAACTTCTGAAGAGAGCAGAGAGACAGACGTGATGCTAACAGAACTCCTGAAGAGCGCAGAGAGACGTGATGCTAACAGAACTTCTGAAGAGAGCAGAGAGACAGACGTGATGCTAACAGAACTTCTGAAGAGAGCAGAGAGACAGACGTGACGCTAACAGAACTTCTGAAGAGCGCAGAGAGACAGACGTGACGCTAACAGAACTTCTGAAGAGAGCAGACAGACGTGACACTAACAGAACTTCTGAAGAGAGCAGAGAGACAGACGTGATGCTAACAGAACTTCTGAAGAGAGCAGAGAGACAGACGTAACACTAACAGAACTTCTGAAGAGCGCAGAGAGACAGACGTCATGCTAACAGAACTTCTGAAGAGAGCAGAGAGACAGACGTGATGCTAACAGAACTTCTGAAGAGCGCAGAGAGACGTAACACTAACAGAACTTCTGAAGAGCGCAGAGAGACAGACGTGATGCTAACAGAACTTCTGAAGAGCGCAGAGAGACAGACGTGAAGCTAACAGAACTTCTGAAGAGCGCAGAGAGACGTAACGCTAACAGAACTTCTGAAGAGAGCAGAGAGACAGACGTGATGCTAACAGAACTTCTGAAGAGCGCAGAGAGACAGACGTGATGCTAACAGAACTTCTGAAGAGAGCAGAGAGACAGACGTGATGCTAACAGAACTTCTGAAGAGAGCAGAGAGACAGACGTGATGCTAACAGAACTTCTGAAGAGAGCAGAGAGACAGACGTAACGCTAACAGAACTTCTGAAGAGTGCAGAGAGACAGACGTGATGCTAACAGAACTTCTGAAGAGCGCAGAGAGACAGACGTGATGCCAACAGAACTTCTGAAGAGAGCAGAGAGACAGACGTAACACTAACAGAACTTCTGAAGAGAGCAGAGAGACGGACGTGATGCTAACAGAACTTCTGAAGAGAGCAGAGAGACGTGATGCTAACAGAACTTCTGAAGAGAGCAGAGAGACAGACGTGACGCTAACAGAACTTCTGAAGAGCGCAGAGAGACAGACGTGATGCTAACAGAACTTCTGAAGAGAGCAGAGAGACAGACGTGACGCTAACAGAACTTCTGAAGAGCGCAGAGAGACAGACGTGATGCTAACAGAACTTCTGAAGAGCGCAGAGAGACAGACGTGATGCTAACAGAACTTCTGAAGAGAGCAGAGAGACAGACGTAACGCTAACAGAACTTCTGAAGAGAGCAGAGAGACGTAACTCTAACAGAACTTCTGAAGAGCGCAGAGAGACGTAACTCTAACAGAACTTCTGAAAAGGCAGAGATGTAACTCTAACAGAACTTCTGAAGAGGGCAGAGAGACAGACACAGTAACACCAGCAGTCGGCGTCTGAACGACCTTGTCAGGGGGCCATTAATCGGAAGTTATTAATTCTTAATTAAAATACATTTACTCTATTTAAACCCCAGGCCCCACCTCGCACTATTGATTTTAGTTTATTCCATGGGGGCTCAAGGGCAATTGATCCATCTCAAGCCCCGCCCTCTTCTCTTGATCCTCCAATCACAACTGTTGCTTCCCTCGGACAGCCCTCCCAGCCGGACAAGAGTCCTATTAGTTCTGTCAACTTATTTATGACTTTTCTTTTTGAATTAGTGATAGGCCTCTTTAACCCCTGCACAAGGTTGCAGCTATATAAGATGTGATTATGGTGTATTAATAATAAATCTTGAAGTTACGGAAATATTCTATTCTATTCTATATGTGACTAAATGAATAAATGATCTTATTAAATGGTCTTTCTTTCTTTCTTTCTTTCTTTCTTTCTTTCTTTCTTTCTTTCTTTCTTTCTTTCTTTCTTTCTTTCTTTCTTTCTTTCTTTCTTTCTTTCTTTCTTTCTTTCTTTCTTTCTTTCTTTCTTTCTTTCTTTCTTTCTTTCTTTCTTTCTTTCTTTCTTCCTAGCGCTGTCAACACATCCTCCAGACAATACTGATATCATATCATACACCCTGTGTCTGTCTGCACTCTGCAGTGATTGATTTATGGAGCTGACAATCAACAACGTTTCTATGAACAGTGACATCAATCTGGCCCTGTTGACATATGAGCAGTGATCTGCTATAACAGACGGAGAGAGAGAGTGAGGAGGGAAGAGAGAGAGATGAGAGAGAGAGGAGAGAAGAGAGAGGGATTAGAGAAAGAGAGAGAGAGAGCGAGAGAGAGAGAGAGTGAGAGAGAGGGATTAGAGAATGAGAGAGAGAGGGAGATATATGGGGAAAGAGAGTGAGGAGAGAGTGATGAGAGAGAGGGAGGATAGCGATAGAGAGGAGAGATAGATGAGGAAAGAGAGTGAGGAAAGAGAGTGATGAGAGAGTGAGGGAGATGGAGAGAGAGTGTGAGGAGAGAGAGATGGGGAGAGAGAGAGAGAGCGGAGAGAGACAGGGAGATGGGGAGAGAGAGTGAAAGAAGGAGGGAGAGTGGGAGATAGAGGGAGTATGTGTGTGTGTGTGAGAGAGAGGAGAGAGAGACATAGAGTGAGAGACAAAGAGAGAGAGAGGGAGTGTGCATGTGTGTGTGTGAGAGAGGGAGAATGTACTATGAAAGAGGAGAGGGAGAGGAGATAGAGAGACAGGGTGAGAGACAAAGAGAGAGAGGAGAGACATATATATGTAGAGAGAGGAGATAGACAGAGAGAGAGACGACAATATATATAGAGAGAGAGACATAGAGAGAGAGTGACAGAGAGAGTGACAGAGAGAGAAAGAGAGAGAAACAGAGAGAGCGAGAGAGAAGATGGAGAGAGAGAGAAACAGAGAGAGAGAGACAGAGAGAAGATAGAGAGAGAAACAGAGAGAAGAGTGACAGAGAGAGAGAAGATAGAGAGAGATAAAGAGACAGAGAGAGAGAGAGAGAAGATAAAGAGCGAGAGATAGAGAGGTGTGCCGCGGCAGTATATGAAGGATCTGACTGTGAAAAAAGAGAATGGATTTCTGAAGGAGAAAGTCAATTATTTCCCACAAAGCACTTGGTTAAAATATCAAGGTGGCCATACGGTGACCGGGGCCCCACATCCCTGTCGTGTCAAAGAGCCATTTTTCATCCTTTTGTGTCTCCGCCGGAGGTCAAACCCATTTGGGCTTCATTTATTAACCCTAAAGTACTACCGCTGGCAGGCACACAGGCACGGGGCTCTCAACGCTCGCAGAGGGCTGTGCTGCGAAGCAGAGGTTAGCTAGAGAGTGTGTGTGTGTGTGTGCATGTATGTATATATGCAGGCGTGTATATACGGTATGTGTGTGTGTGTGCGCAAGTGTATAGGTGTGCGTTTTGATACTCCACACAATCTATCTAATAGAGTAGCCCTCCCACCGACTCACACGCCGGGACTTGGCGACGACGGTGATGGACGGAGGGAGAGGAGGGGGACACAGGAGGAAATCCACACAAACTCAATCTGCGCCTATATTGTCAATAAACATTAGAGGCGGCATCATCAAGGAAAGAACGGGTCACGGCTGGTCCTCATGGCAATAATGACGCGGTGCTTTAGGATATTAAAAATCAATGGGCCCCCAAGTCGCACGCGCGCGCGGGAGGCAACCGTGTCCAGAGAATATACATCCTCATATCTCCGCCCTGCCGTGCGTCCAGGGAAAGGTCAGATATATGAAGGCCATTCTGCTACAGTGAGCTCTGTAAGCACTCGGACAGCAACCCACTGTTTGGTGTTTTGGCTCCAGAATGTCTTTGCTGGACCCCGGCCAATATGAGTGTCTGACTGAGTGACTGACTGGTTGGGTGACTGGCTCCCCATTGTTGAAACACGCATGCTGTTAGTGAAGTGAATGAAAATGAATGTAACTGGAAGAAGTCTTCATTTGTAGCACACATTGCTACATTGTCATGCAGCGACCACTAGGGATGGGTACCGAATTCGGTACTTTTGAGGTACCGAACCGAAACACGTCGGTACTACCGAGTATCGAATCAAGTGAGAAACCGAAAAAAATAAATAAATAAATTAAAAAAAAAACTTTTATCAATTTTTTTTTTTAACTTTTTTTTTTTAACTTTTTTTTTTATGTCAATGTTCACACGCACAATATATGCTTACCTAGGATTTGACTTGATTCAACAACAAAGCAGTCGGAGCAATGACAAGCCGAAAACTGTCAAAATTGTAGTTATTTGAAGTTTGGATTTTTTTTTTTTACGACTGAGTTTTCGGCTTGTCATTGTAAATAAAATTTCTTGAGACTAAAGTACCGAAAAAAGGTACCGTTGGTACCGGTATCGATTCAAATGTGAAAGGTACCCATCCCTAGCGACCACACACATGCAAGATGGGCGACACATAGGAACACACACATGCAAGATGGCCGACACAGAGGAACACACACATGCAAGATGGCCGACACAGAGGAACACACACATGCAAGATGGCCGACACACATAGGAACACACACATGCAAGATGGCCGACACACATAGGAACACACACATGCAAGATGGCCGACACATAGGAACACACACATGCAAGATGGCCGACACAGAGGAACACACACATGCAAGATGGCCGACACACAGGAACACACACATGCGAGATGGGCAACACACAGGAACACACACATTCACTCAGCATCGTCGGGAGACTTATGAACTATAAGTTCATTGTTGATTTCATTGCTTTGTTTCCTTTTGCATCTTTGCTTAACTAATGTGTATGTGACGCTATTTACGCGCCCCTTATTGAAGCAAAGATACGGCCCAGGGGTAACGTTATAGCTTCAGCTTGGCTAGTAGTACTGCCTCTAGCTTCAGCTTAATTTAGGGTATTTCTTTTAGCCATATCAGATGAACAGAATTAACTACTGCCAATGACACTAACAGAGAATCTACTTTGTGTGCATTTTTGGAGTCAGCTTACAGACTAGACTGCACATGACCCCATTGACTTTGTCTTAGTTTGCGGCTAACTAGCCAGAGCTCGTACGAGGAACCAACGTCGGTGGTAGAAGTCACTGCTATAGAAGGTCGTGGGTTTGCATGTTCTCCCGTGTTTGCGTGGGATTCCTCTGGGAACTCTGGGTTCCTCCCACACCATGAGAGACATGCATGCCGGGTACACATTCGCCTGCCAATTGCCCTTGACCGCGGGCATTGGCATTAGAGTTGGTCCCTGGCGTCAGACTGCGGCTCCTAAATGACACTGCTCACTGTCCAATGCCCACTGCTCCTAGATGACACCTGAATTCCAGTCCCCAAGGGGACTAATAAAGAAACAGTTGACTTGACTAAATAGTTAGGATGGGTGAAATGCAGAGGACCTTGGGTATATGTTAAAAATAAGCAGGAAATAGGGCTAGGGGTCCAAAAACATCAGAACTATCCCTTTAAGCCATGGATCTGTATGTTTTATTGTCAGTTTTTTTGTTTAGTTATTTTTAATTTACAGAAAGTATTAAGCTACAGTATACTTATATAGCAGTAAATGGTGAATGGTAAACATACTTCATTTATGTAGCGCTTACCGTAAATCCTCTAATAGTGGAGGGTACTCGAATAAAGGACAGGCCTCTTATAATGGCAGAGGGTTTGATGCATGCAGACAAATAAAGGCCGGTCTCCAATTGCCGTGATATAGAATGAGATAAACTCTTGCCAATGCAAATCAAGTGCTGCCTCCCACTACACTGACTACCGTACATTAACGTTTCCCTCTGGTTGGCGTTAGCTTTAGCGCTAGCCGCTAGCTAACGTTGTCACAATATCTAGATCTGTGGTGTCAGCTGGATAACGTTGACTTCATTTGCAAACGTTAACGTTCGCTATCTATATGGCGTTGGCAGGCGAGGCTGGCGTTGTCCAGTTGACAGAATTACAGATCATGATGCTATGATAGCGTTAGTAGCTAAAGCTACTGCATGTTATCATCAACTCGCTTCGACTGAGGAAGTCGAGAAGGTAGGTACCACACGCTAAATCGTCCCCGGACCCCGCAACTAGGGCTTGACGTTGACACCTGCCCACCTGCCCAGGGCTGGTGAAAATGCTGAGTGGCTAGTGACTTTGGAAAACCACTAGCCACAGTGGCTAGTGAACCAAAAAGTTAACGTCAAGCCCTGCATAGGTGTGTCAATGATAATGTTCACGGCGTTTGGAGCAGTAATATAATTGCTAGGTTCAACACAGCCAAGGCATAGGTGTGTCAATGATAATGATCACGGCGTTTGGAGCAACAATGTAATTGCTAGGTTCAACACAGCCAAGGCATAGGTGTGTCAATGATAATGTTCACGGCGTTTGGAGCAACAATGTAATTGCTAGGTTCAACACAACTCTTCCACATCTACACCCTCCATCTTGTCCCAGTCAGCCGTTGCCCCAACTGGAGCTCCTTTTGCGGCTGAGTCACTGGTCGCAGGCAGTAGTAAACAATGAAGTCAACAGTCAGAAGCACAGTTGTACAGTTGGCGTGTAGCAGTATGATTACAATGATACTGTCCCCAGCAGGGGTTAGTGAAGAAGAAATGACCTATATTTATTACTTTTTGGGTGGAGGCGCGAGTGCTGGGATTTTTGGCTAGTGAAAATGCTGAGTGGCTAGTGACTTTGGAAAACCACTAGCCACAGTGGCTAGTGAGCCAAAAAGTGCCAAAGAGTGTAATTTTTAGAAATGAAGGACTGAGGTAAATAGAAGACCCGTCCTATATTTGAGGATGTACGGTATATCCAAAGCGCTTTGCCTCACATTCACACACGCCGACGGCGGCGGAGGTCGACCACGCAAGGTGTCAACCTGCTCATCGCGGGCAGTTATGGGTTAAGTGTCTCTTGCTCAAGGAGGACACTTCGACTGGGAACCTCATGGGCTGTGATTGTAACTCCAAATGTTTTCAGTTCACCTC
>NW_028171308.1:0-1000 GCF_963971535.1 Notolepis coatsorum
GTCCTCAGCTCCTGGCGAGGGGAGAAGGGGGTCAAAGGGCACCACGTTTTTATATAAACCACCCGGATGCTTCCGTTGTACAGTGTTGATGGGTCATTCAGGAGGGCAGTGGTTCTCTCAAACTACGGGTCGCGGCGACTAGGGATGGCCGATATGGGCATTAACACTTTGATTACCAGCCGCGCGGTGCGCCTTACCCCCCCCCCCCCTTGAATGCCACCACCCACTTCAATGATAGCGCTCTCATATTTGCGAACGCATAAACTATGTCTTACATTATGGCTATGTGTCTAATCTGCCCGTCGCTTATCAATGACTTGTTTGCAGTCAACATTGTCGAAACGGATTGTTTTTTATTTTTATTGTTTTTTTTAATAATCGGTTCATTTCCGTTTTATACCATTTTGAAAAACTTTCGTTTTTTGAAAGTTTCAGGAAAATATAAAGATTGTGATAAACGCCCTTTACTGGAATACACAAAAAACTGTAATTTTTCGGCCTATTTATGAATAGTTTTCAAATAAATGCTAGATTATCGATAGTATACGTGTACTTATGCATGCTATATAAGCAGGCTGAAAAATCTAATCTCTTATTTCCTGATCAGCACACACACACACACACACACGCTGATATCTGTGAAAACAGCTCTGATTATCGCAAGACTGGTCAAATAGATTCCTTACCTCAGATCAGATGTTCTCCAAAAAGATTATTCCAATTCCTGATCGCCATTCCAAATATCGATCGCGTTTATTGATCCAATGCTGGATACTGGAAATATGTATTCCACGCTGTTTTGGGGCTCGGAAATTACTTGGATCCCCTCGGGTGGCACTCAACGGTCGGCATGAACTAACGACATATCTCGTCGCTGGCACTCAAAGTGTTAAAATGTGATATCGGAAATGATCTGTATTCAAAGAAAAATATATATTTCTTTCTTTTTTTTTTACATTTATTTATCCTTTATTTAATATCGAACATCCCTAGTCGCGAC
>NW_028171307.1:5000-12500 GCF_963971535.1 Notolepis coatsorum
ATAGATATAGTAACTAGTAAGAGTAGGTAAGAGATATGTACAGATATAGATATAGTAACTAGTAAGAGTAGGTAAGAGATTTTTTTTTCAAGTTCAAGTTTCTGTAATAGTTGTCATACAAAAGTACAGAATACTTTTATACAAAATGCTTCTTTCTGTTACGCTCCAGAGACTGTGCTAGACAAAAGATAAGTATGAAATAAAATAGTATAGCATGTAAAAATAGAAGTAAATATAGAAGTCACGTACGTAGACACAGTGTTCAGTATATACATATGTACAATGTTCGATGCAGAATAGAGTAACTCAGTTACCATACAATATACAATATACTATGCAGTATACTAATATACAATATACTATATAGTGCAAAGCAGAAATGGGATGAGGTACAATTTAGGTACAATTTACAGTAAGGTGTACTGAGGTATGGGTTGTAGTGCAAATCCTTTACCAATAAATATAAAGTGTGTTTAGGTGTTCTAAAGTGTGGAGGGTGGGTGCTGCAGTGTGTTGTTTGTTTAAAGTGAGTGTGTGCGTGTGGATGTGTGTGTTGTGAGTGCATTTGATGGTTGTTGCATAGTGTTATTGTTCGTTGAGCATCCTGATGGCCTGGGGATAGAAGCTTCTTCTGAGTCTTTCTGTGCTTGCTATGAGACTCCGGTATCGCTTGCCTGACCGCAGCAGTTCAAAGAGGCAGTTGTTTGGGTGGCTGTAGTCCTTGATAATTGTCTCAGCCTTACCCCTGCACCGCTTGTTGTAAATGTTCTGGAGGGTGGGAAGCCCCTCTCCAATTGTGCGTTCGGCTGAACGTGCCACTCTCTGTAGTCTGCTACGGTCTTGTGCGGTGCTATTCCCAAACCAGGAGGTGATATTGCCAGTCAGGATGCTCTCTATTGTACATGAGTAGAAGTTCTTAAGGATCTTCTGACTGACTTGGAACTTCCTTAGGCGCCTGAGGAAGTAGATGCGTTGTCGTGCCTTCTTCACAACACTGTCAATGTGTGTGGTCCATGTCAAGTCCTCGGATATGTGGGCTCCGAGGTACTTAAAACTGTTCACTCTCTCAACCGGTGCCCCGTCGATGCTGAGGGGGCTGTAGTCCCTGACCCCCGACCTCCTAAAGTCCACAATCATCTCCTTTGTTTTGCTGACGTTCAGGGAGAGGCAGTTCTCCTGACACCACTGTGACAGATTCTCTACCTCTTCCAGGTAGGCCCTCTCGTCGTTGGCAGAGATCAGGCCCACCACTACTGTGTCGTCAGCAAATTTGATGATTGTGTTGTTGTTCCGCTGAGCCACACAGTCATGTGTGTACAGGGAGTAGAGGAGGGGACTCAGAACACAGCCCTGGGGGGCCCCTATGTTGAGGGTGATGGATGAGGAGGTGCAGTTGCCTGCTCTCACCACCTGGGGTCTGCCCGTCAGGAAGTCCAAGACCCACTGGCAGAGGTCATAGTTCAAGCCCAGGTCCCTGAGCTTGGCTATGAGTTTGGAGGGGACTATGGTATTGAATGCTGAGCTGTAGTCGATGACAGCATTCTCACATAGTTCCCCTGCCTCTTGTCCAGGTGTGATGCTGCTGTGTGCAGCACATGGGCTATGGCGTCCTCCGTGGACCTGTTGGGGCGGTATGCAAATTGCAGGGGGTCCAGGTTGATGGGGAGGGAGGAACAGATGTAGCCCTTCACTAGCTTCTCAAAGCACTTCATGGCTATGGAGGTGAGAGCTACAGGGCGGTAGTCGTTGAGGCAAGCGGGCGTAGATTTTTTAGGTACAGGGATGATAGTGGACTTCTTCAGACAGGTGGGGATGACAGCCTGTTCCAAGGACAGGTTAAATATGTCAGTGAATACTGGGGCCAGTTGGTCGGCACAGACTTTTAGGACGCGGCCGGGGATGCCGTCCGGTCCTGCTGCCTTCCTGATATTCACTTTTTCGAAGGTCTGCCTCACCTCATGCTCTGTTACCCTGAACACTGAGTCTCCATCAGCAGACCCCCCCCCCATTGCCGTGGCTTGTAGGCTGGTGTTGTTATTACCAGCCTCAAACCTTGCATAGAAGGTATGAGGTCATTTGCTAAGGAGATGTCACTGTTCAGTTTGAGGGAGGTGCCTTTGTAATCTGTCATCGTTCTGAGCCCCTGCCACATAGCTCTAGAGTCAGCCTGTTCAAACTGAAGTTCAATGTTATCCCTGTAGCGCCGTTTTGCTTCTATTATTGTCCTCCTTTACGTTGTATCTCGCCACCTTGTGGTCATTCATGTTGCCTGTCACAAGCCCGGAATTGTATGCTGTGGTGCGCACTTTCAGAGCTTCACGGACGGATATGTACAGATATCGATATAGTAACTACAGATATGTAAGGAGGTACAGGTATGTACAGACAGATGTCGATAGATATATACATATATATATATATATATATGCGGTGAGAATAAATATATCCTAATTATATTTTTGGATGTGTGTGAGATTATGTGCAAAATAAATCTGCATTGTGCCTCTTTAAACATTGCAGCCCGCAAATTAATTCTCAATTCACAAAAAGGCAAGGAAGGTTGGCGCCACTGGAAGCGCCTTGGTGACGACGCAGCGCCCCCTGCTGGGAGCTGAGGCTCCTGGAGTGAGGAGTGTAACCCGTCTAACCGGCTCTCTGCTCCTGAAGCCCTGATGTATTCACCTCCTAATTCCCTCCCTGATCCTCCGCAATGCTGACTGACTTAGGGCCGGGAAAAAAGAACTTCACAGAGTGGGGGGATGACAGTGGCTCAGGAGGTAGAGCAACCGTCTGGTAATCCGGAGGTTCCCGGTTCGATTCCCGCTCCGCCCGGGCAGCGTGTCGAAGTGTCCTTGTTGAGCAAGGCACTTAACCCCTAATGGCTCCCGATGAGCAGGTTGGCACCTTGCATGGTCTCACCTCCGCCATCGGTGTGTGAGTGTGTGAGTGAACGGGTCAAATGTGAGGAACAAAATATAAAGCGCTCTCCTCCTTCCTGTAACCCTCTCTCTCTCTCCTCCTAGACCTCCCTGTAACCCCCCCCCCCCCCCCGCCGCTCTGAGGGATAACAGTCGGCTTCCTTCCAGTAGAATCAGTCACCAGGGCCTCTTTATGCGGAATAAGAGAAGCTCCTTGGGCTGATTCATGGGGCATCTCATCTGGCTTGGAGAACGCAGCCGCGGGGGGCTTCAATAAACTGGAAATATAAATCCACGTGGAAATATATCCAGATGTATATATCTTATACCCAGCTTAATCACTATATTAATATTACTATTGCACTTTACTGTTACATTTGCAGTGGGGTTGGATGCCACCCTTATTTTCATTGTAATGTACTTATGCTGCATGATGACAATACATTTCAATGTAATCTAATCTAACTGGTACTATGACCTGAATGATGGTCCTAGAGGTCAGTGATTTGATGCTCTTTTGGTGTTTTGGCGATGGTGGCGTAAGAGAGTGCTGTCTTAACGTAAGAGAGTGCCGTCTAAACAGGTCGTGGGAAATCTCCCATATAGGCATTGGATTGGGTGGAGAGCTGGTGACTGCATGCGAATGCCCTCGTATGCCCTGTGTATGGGGACATGTCACCCATATAGAAACACACCTTTTCATTCAATATCTGAGATGCAAATAAATAAATAACCTTCTTAATAAATATAATATTTATATTGTAGTGGGTTCTATAGAGACATAATTCCCCATGGTATTGTTTTGATGTGTTGATGGGGCACTGTCACTTTAAGGAGGTTGGGGTTGGGCTGAGAGGAGACGCCCTGTGTGGGGTTTCATTGATAAATGTTTGATTACTACGAGCTGTCAGAAGCTAGCCCAGCATAGTTCTGACAGCTGTCACTTGTGCTACTGCGAAATAAATGACACACGGCTTTGTGTTGTCAACTGATAGAAATTGTGCGTTTCTCTATTCCGATGATTTCTACAATATAATATATATATAATAACTGTCTTTTACTAGTACCTTACTACTATGTACTATGTTACTATCCGTATACTACTACCTACCATGCTAATATGTCTATTATACTATGCACTCAGGGTGTAACACTCAAGTTCAACACTATTTGACGAACAATGCCACTGACCATAAGCTGCCAGAGATGCACATCTCCTGCTGACCAGAAAACCACACACTTTTCTGATAGTGGGGTGCCTGGACACTCAGTCATTTCAAATGTATGCGAAAGGTTCGTTTTCACTTCTAATTTGAATATAAGGATCTATAGAACAATTTTTGCTTGAGTGTCAAGGAACCAGTTGAATTTAATACAAATGTTTCCAAAATGGCCACAATCGAAATCATGAATTCTTTAAAACGTCTTAATGTTCACACAATTGCTGTGTAATATAATTTTGTATTGCTATTTTAAGTTAATACTGTGTGAGGAATCAACTGGAGTTCAAATATTGATGTTTTGATTATTCTGGTATGGCAAAAATCAAAGATGGCTGCAATTTCTGTATTTATTTCGAATTACGCTTCATAACTTTTATTCTATTGAACGTAGAATGGTGATGTTGGTGCCTGTACCTAGGTTTTCATGAATGAGTAATTGAATAAAAATTAAATAAACATGATTGGAGCATATCTTATATGATATTTCACACAATGAGACAATAAATATGTGGAGAACTAGAGTTAGATATGAGAACTGTAAACAACAGTTGATTGTGAAGAACAAACAGTGATTGTGAAGAACAAAGGATGATTGTGAAGAACGTCCTCATCACAAGAAAGGATCTGCATCTCAGCACCAATGTCCATGCCAAAGACCTGATGGAGGTGTTGCTGAGCAATGGGAATCCCTTTGAGGAGGGCAGTAAAGACCAGGGCCCTCATTCATCCACGTGTGCGTAGAACATGTTCTATTTCCACACGTAAGCACAGAATTTAGAATGAGTGTACGCACAGGGAAGTCGGGATTCATCACACGTGCGTACGCAGGTTCTACGCACACCTGTCATGATGAATATGACTTTGATCCTACGTTTGAGCTCGTGCACTGTTTTAAGTATTTGCATACCAGAAACGCCCCGATTAACCATATACGGTAATGGAATACACCCATGAAATGTGGAAAAATGGACTAAGCCGAGGGAAGCGTGTCATGAGACAGGCTGACAGACGTGTACACTTACGGTGATGTCGGATATGATATCTGTTAACCATTGCTGCCTGGGCAGCGCAAACACTAATAAATACCGCGCTGGAATATGACTGCCTTTTCCCGTGTTGTTTGATTAATACCCAGGGATTAAAGTTCTCCTCAATTTTATTCCAAATCGCGATGGATCTCCTGTCAATTCTCTACCTGCTGCATATGATTTCTAGAGGCATACTACAATCTATTTTGATGTCAGTATTGGGTAGCCTATATAAACAATAATACGAGAGCATATACAAGAACAATGAATCTTACTGCCATGTATGATGTAGCAGATACGCCATGTGTAGCCTGCCTATATGTGATCAATACAAACATGAACTTGAATTCCATCATGTCTGTGTGCGGGTCACTGCGGGAACTCACAAGGCTGTTGTCACAATGTAAATAAGAACGTGCACTGAAAAGTTACAGTATGTAGTTGGTTGATTATTTGTATGACAGTCAGTAAACCCTTGCAAAAAGTATCCGTTTTATTTAATGAATTGAAAACATTCAGCATCGCCTTCCTCCCGGCATCCAGCAATAACATGTATCAGGCAAATGCGCATCGCAAGATTGACTGAGTGGAATCCCTTTCTATTCACATAACTGCATTTGTGATGGAGCTTTGACAGCTACAGTAACAGTCTATTGCTCGATCCATCTCCAATATCACGATGGACCGTGCCGGTGGCAAAGACCCGAGGGTGGAGAGGATCTTGAATGAATTCCATCATCATATATATATGTTGTGTGTCTGTCCACTATGTTTGTTACTTTGTTATTCCCCCCCCCCCCCCCTATCTATGTAAAGCGACCTTGGGTCTCTTGAAAGGCGCTATATAAAATGAAGCTATTATTATTATTGTTATTATTATTATCATCACATCTGTGCGGGAGCTCACAAATAGACTGTTAGTCTCAGTGAAGTTTCAACGGAGGTCATCTATTCTAACCAACAAATTGAAGTAGAAAGCATTTCGTGACCAATCTTATTTGGAAACATGACACACAAAATAATTTGCTTTTTATTTGAAACAATATCTAATCACGTTTGGAGGTTGGTGTTTTGCGTCTGCCCCCCCGTGCCAAACAAGCAGGCCAACCTCTTGTTCGCGTGTGAGCCCGTTATAATTACACTACTGTCGCTATTTTACAATGAACTATAATGAATTACGGGTCATACAGAAGTTGAACACTAATGCACGGAAGCTTATTTCCGCCTTGAAACTAATGCAGAACTGAGGAGTGCTTATGCGTAGTAACGATATTCTACCACTGGGCGTCAGCTAAGTGTGCTCTGACCTGTGCGTAGACGTAAGCACGGAGTCAAGTTCAAGTTGAAATTGATGAATCCCACTCTTTGCTTAGAAATGATCGTACGCACAGGGTAAGCACAAATCTGTGCGTAGAACACGTTGATGAATGAGGGCCCTGGTTACATTAGACAATAAGGGAGTCTGCGGCTGCTGCCGTATCTGTCCATCAACTCGAGTCTACGGGACAAGAGCAGTACAACAATTTCAGGAAGAGTGCTTGAATCAAATGACAGACCTCTGACAGCACCGATCAAGCGAAATAACTTACTGTTGTTCCATGAGATATTTCTGTTGACGAGGAGTTAGTTGCGCCAGGTGTAACAAGACATTTTCTCATTCCTGTCAAATAAGTTGTTAACAGATGGACAGTTCCCAGATGACAAGGATGTCTACATCACTGCAGGTGATCAAGTCCACCATGTTGGAAACAGTCCACCAATGGATCAATGCAACCATGAGGAATCTGACACTCGTGTCCTATAATACATCTCCTCCACGCCCCTCCAAACATCATCACTTGGGAGGGTGCATACTGGAGGTACAGATGTTTGTTGTAATCCTTCTGACTAATTTCCATCACATCAAGCCACTAACAGATACACACCCACTCAGGGACGTGCACAGGACTTTAGAGGGGCAGGTGCTCAAAGGCTGAAAAGGGCACTATACCTGTGTGTGTCTTAACCGAGCGCGCGTAGCGCACAAGCCCGATTTTCTTTTTTTGTATTACATTTTTTTATTATTTTTTAAACATAACATCAAATTAGACACACAAGCATTTAACAGTAAACATCCAATGAAATCACCATTTGAATCATTATAAATGTAGTATACGAGATATATACCTAATACTTGCTATCTAATACCCTACATACATATGCTCCTGCTCGCTCACCCCCCCCCCGGACCCCCACTTGGATAATCCATCCATTTTCATTTGTTTCTAACCAGGCACTACAATTCATATGCTAGCTTTTATTCTCTCCACCACTTCTAACCAGATTGCAATG
>NW_028171307.1:15000-16111 GCF_963971535.1 Notolepis coatsorum
TGAGAGTGGAGGCTGAGAGCTCCTTGACTTCCTGGTTCAGAGCATCTATTGTTCTCCAGGCAAATGTTTGCCTTTTTAAACCCCCTCCCTGACGACATCCCACCCCAGGCTGCGTTCACACTGCAGGAGAGAGGGGCCCCACATCACACACACTGTAGACCAGGGGTCTCAAACTCGCAGCCCGCTGGATGATATTTTGCGGCCCCCTACTTGACATCAAAGTTTAGTGTTAGTGCGGCCCGCGCGCAACCCTTTTTTTGAGAGTTGACAGCGCATCTACAGGTAGTCTAATCTGCAGGTACTGTAGCTAGTAGCCTCGTTTCGCCAGCAGGCAGCTAGTAGAAAAATGTGGGCATGTTCAAAGATGGCCAGTAAGAGAAAAGTCGACAGTGAAAATCGCTGCAATTCAAAGGTGAATGGACTGAAACATATGCGTTCATCCTCCCAGCACCAAACCAATGTGCCTAATATGCCAAGAAACGGTAGCTCTTGTGAAGAGTGGCAATTTGAAACGCCACTACAAAACAAAACACAGTTATTTTGATGCAGCCTTTCCTCAAAATTCAGCTGCAAGCAGAATTATTGTTAAATCTATGTCACAACGAGAAAAAGCAACCAAGTCTTCACTCAGTGGCATGGGTGTTGGCTAAACACAAGAAGCCATTCTCTCTCTCTGATGCATACATAATAAAATAATGTATGACTGAAGTGATGGAGACCATGTTTGAAGGCAAACAAAAGCAAATCCCCCTCAGATCGCACAGCAACCAGAATAACTGAAATACTCAAGTTCAAGTTTCTTTAATAGTTGTCATACAGAAGTACAGAATACTTTTATACAAAATGCTTCTTTCTGTTACGCTCCAGAGACTGTGCATGACAAGATAAGTATGAAATAAAATAAAATAGTATAGCATGTAAAAATAGAAGTAAAATAGAAGTCACATACGTAGACACAGTGTTCAGTATATACATATGTACAATGTTCAATGCAGAATAGAGTGACTGAGTTACCGTACAATATACAATATACTATGCAATATACTAATATACAATACTATATAGTGCAAAGCAGAAATCGCTGGTGACTTGATTAAACAGCTTTGTGATA
>NW_028171306.1:0-28688 GCF_963971535.1 Notolepis coatsorum
CCTGTCCTCTCTGGGGGGGACTGCTCTTGTCCTCTCTGGGGGGGACGGCTCCTGTCCTCTCTGGGGGGGGACTGCTCCTGTCCTCTCTGGGGGGACTGCTCCTGTCCTCTCTGGGGGGACTGCTCCTGTCCTCTCTGGGGGGACGGCTCCTGTCCTCTCTGGGGATAAGTAAGTGTCACGTCATTGTTTACCTGCACTGTTCTGATTTTGTTCGTATAGATCTTTGCTCCGGTTCACAACCTCCATGATCATGTTGCTGGGTTAATAATAACAGGTTCCCATTATAGAAACGGTGGTAATGGCTGTCGTCTGACTCTACACACTACAGCCATCGTGTGTGTGCCTTTCTCTAGTAAGTCCATTTGACTTGAATGTGTCATGGAAAGTGTATATACTCCACAAGGTAGACCCACGTGACGACTGGCTGAGTGTATGGATCAGATGATTTCCCAGGCATCAGACTTAATCCTCCCCTGGAACGGAGCCTATAAACCTAATAAGTGCTATTTTAACACACTACTACGGGGAGAGAGATGGGTGCTGGAGGATTATGTGTAGATGGGTGTAAGTGGTAAAGCTATCTATTAATATCTATTAAAGCTCTGTGTGTGTGTGTTTGTTTGTGTTTGTTTGTGTGAGAGAGAGAGAGAGAGAGAGAGAGAGAGAGAGAGAGAGAGGAGAGAGAGAGAGAGAGAGAGAGAGAGAGAGAGAGAGAGAGAGAGAGAGAGAGAGAGAGGGCTGTCAAGTGTCAAGGAAGAGAAAGCACATGCTTTGTCCTTTGCGCGTTCTCTCCCTGGTGTACATTTTAGTAACATGAGTGTGTAGACCCTATACTATAATATAGTGTACATATTTGTACAATAAAGGAATATCTTATATATCTAGTTGTTAGAAAACTGTGTTTTTGGTGTTTATTTATCAGCCTTCATCTGCCCTTCCGTGAAGTCTCCACGTTGTGTCTTAGTTGTTGATGTTAAGGCAATCTTCAGTGGAATTCTGTCCTCCCACGCACTGGCTGTCACACTGTCCCCCCCCCCCCCCCCCGTTAATGCATCCGGACAAAATTATGTAACTGGAGTCGTTGTCTCTCTGCTGCGGTCAGGCAAGCGCTACCGGAGTCTCATGGCCAGTACAGAGAGACTCAGAAGGAGCTTCTATCCCCAGGCCATCAGGATGCTCAATGACAATGGGTCTCATTCACCAACGGACTTAAGACAAAAAACTTGCTCTTAGGGCTACTTAAGACATTTTCGGGCCGATTTTGGGATTCACCAACCGTCCATTCGGCCCTGACTAAGAGCAGGATTCAGGAGCGCTGAAGAGCAGTCTTAGGGCTTGTGTCGACCGGGGACGTTTTATGAGTTGTCAGCTCCTTTCTGTCAATCCGCTCTAAAAACACACCTCTTCACCAAGGCTTTCCCCATCAGTTAGTTTTAGATTAAATTAGGTCCATTATCCCCTACTTTCCCTCATCCCCTCTTCCCCCTCCCCCCCTACTTTCCTTGCCCTATTTTTTGTCCTGATTGTAAAGCGACCTTGGGTTCTATGAAAGGCGCTATATAAATTTGATTTATTATTATTATTATTATTATTATTAATTTCTATGCTACAGGCGCGCTCCTTTTCCCAGCGCCACGCCTCGCGTTTTAGCGCTCTCTGCGGCCAGCGTTTTTTTTTTGGGCGGAGCGCTCCCAGCGCCTAAAGTTGAAACTAGTTCAACTTTTGGAGAGGAGCGCCGCTCATCAAGGTCACTTTTTTTGACCGACCAATCAACATCGAGCAAGTGGCGGAGCCGCGGCAGTCGCGAGACTCAGGAAAACGCTCTGGGCACATACATATTTTTGCTTTTCAAAGCGGTCCGCCTTGAAAAAAACATCCCCGGTGGACACAAAGCCTTAACTTGACAGACTGGTGTGCTCCGTGTTCTTAAGGGCTTTATTTGGGAGGAATCATAGTGATTCCTTCATGTCAACTCTATACAGGCCTCCTTGGAATTAATTAATCATAATTTAAATAAATATGACAATATTTGTACGATAAAAAACTACGTATTTGATAAAAAAAAAAAAATAATAGCACTACACTTCAATGACTTTCAATAAATAAATAAATGTTGTTATTATTTATTGTTGTTCTTATTTATAGTTTTGGACATTTGCTTATTGTATACATTGTAAGAGCCAGTGGATAGACATTCCACTGCTCATCTTACCGGTATGATGTTGGGTGTGACAAATAAAACCTTGACCTTGCAGGTGGACTTGAACAGCAATCATGTACATTGAACCCTGCCATCCAGTTAACAGTGAGCGATTGCGCTATTTAAATGGTCAACTCTGCACCCTGGGCTTTGTTATGGAAAATGTTAAAGGACAATAATGAGCCGTTGTATAAATCATTCTGAGTCGTTATTAAAAATAGAAAACATAGTTTATCTGATAGATCAGTTTCCAATCAGAGACAACATGTGTTCACACACAAGAGTCTGACCAGCAAAGTGACAAAGAGCTCTGGTCAGACGTACATTAAATACACAGTTTCAAGACGTAACACAACAGATATGACTGAAAGTATAAAATGGCCTAGTTAGGAGAATCAACCTTGGCTATAGGCGGTGATGTTCACCATGTTCCTAACTGGAATGTTAAACAACCTTAAAAGATTAGGTCAAAAGTCATCCTCTCTCTGGAGCCCGGAGTCCTTAAAGGAACAGTCGAATATGTATGATATCTATAATGACATGATGATATTTTCTACGACAGCTTACACAATCCGGGTGAAGGCGGCATTCTATGGCATTGAAATTACAGTGGATAAATAAATAAGAACTAAAGCGAATCGCGTATATATATATATTCATAGTGGACTAGACTGTATTAATATTCCATATTTATACCAACTTGTTCGCTCCTGCCTGGCCACCTGTTCAGCACACACACACACACACACACACACACACACACACACACACACACACACACACACACACACACACACACACACACACACACACACACACACACACACACACACACACACACACACACACTTGCTGGGAGCGCTCCGCCCAAAAACGCTGGCCGCAGAGATCTTCGAGATCGCCAAATGATTGACAGAGTTTGCCAGTTATAAAAGTTTTATTGTTATACAGTTCGTGTTCATGTTCTACCTCAGATTTGTGGTTTTGGCAAGCAGGCCTATAGTTTGTCATGTTCTGACAATAAAGAATATTCTGAACCACAATTAACCTTCTGGTTTCTTCAGCTTTCATTCAGCAGCAAAAAATACCCTTTAAACTTGACAGAAATAATTATTTCATGTATATCGAGATAATTATCGATATCGAGTGATATGAAAAATGTTATCGTGATAACATTTTTGGCCCTATCGCCCAGCTCTAGCGCACATACACACACACACACACACACACACACACACACACTCACACACACACGCACGCACGCACGCACGCACGCACGCACGCACGCACGCACGCACGCACGCACGCACGCACACACACACACACACACACACACACACACACACTCACACGCACGCACGCACGCACGCACGCACGCACGCACGCACGCCACACACACACACACACACACACACACACACACACACACACACACACACACACACACACACACATTTCTTCCCACACATGCTCGTTGAGTCTGCATTTGCCTTGGCAGCGTTTGCACGTCGGCAGGGATCCATGTGAAACGGCCCCCAGTGAGACGTAGAGAGGCACATGCTCGCCGTGTCCATCTACTCTGGCCTCCATACACAAACCTTCATCTACATAATAATCGTCTTATCACTAGTCAAGTGGACTAGGGAACATTAGGGACGTTCTCTCATGTCCTCTTATCAGATGATTGATTCAGACAAGTCCAAATCCCCTATCGAGTAGAGCTGTCTTCTCTTCAGCTCTCCGCCTTGCTGCCCCCCCCCCCCCCTCCTCTCTCTCTCCTCATCCCATGGGGCGAGTTAGTCATTAGACTGAAGCACATGTTAGTTATTTATGTGGGTGTGTTAAACACAGGGATGTATTGCAAATGTGGATCTTGCCCATGTCCTCCCTCGCTAATTGGTGGAAGTGATTGTAATGGACATGAAAGCCCTGCTCCTTGAGTCCGGCTCAGACGGCTGCATCACATGAGGTGTCGGGTTTCATAACGAGTCACCAGGGTTTAATAAAGAGTCACCAGGGTTTAATAAAGAGTCACCAGGGTTTAATAAAGAGTCACCAGGGTTTAATAAAGAGTCACCAGGGTTTAATAAAGAGTCACCAGGGTTTAATAAAGAGTCACCAGGGTTTAATAAAGAGTCACCAGGGTTTAATAAAGAGTCACCAGGGTTTAATAAAGAGTTACCAGGGTTTAATAAAGAGTTACCAGGGTTTAATAAAGAGTCACCAGGGTTTAATAAAGAGTCACCAGGGTTTAATAAAGAGTCACCAGGGTTTAATAAAGAGTCAGGGTTTAATAAAGAGTTACCAGGGTTAAAAAAAGAGTTACCAGGGTTCAATAAAGAGTTACCAGGGTTTAATAAAGAGAGGGTTTAATAAAGAGAGGGTTTAATAAAGAGTCACCAGGGTTTAATAAAGAGTTACCAGGGTTTAATAAAAAGAGGGTTTAATAAAGAGTCACCAGGGTTTAATAAAGAGTTACCAGGGTTTAATAAAGAGAGGGTTTAATAAAAAGACGGTTTAATAAAGAGTCACCAGGGTTTAATAAAGAGTTACCAGGGTTTAATAAAGAGTCACCAGGGTTTAATAAAGAGTTACCAGGGTTTAATAAAGAGAGGGTTTAATAAAGAGAGGGTTTAATAAAGAGAGGGTTTAATAAAGAGTTACCAGGGTTTAATAAAGAGAGGGTTTAATAAAGAGTCACCAGGGTTTAATAAAGAGTCACCAGGGTTTACAGGGCTGTACGCTAAGCTTTTTCACTAGGGGCAAATTTTTTTAAATAACAATTTTACCATTATAGTGCAAAAAAATATGTTCCTCCTGCGTCATTACTGTGGTCCTTTTATTTAACATTTAAGTGCTTTTGTTTTCAGGTTTGTATCTTTTATAATGAACCAACTGAGAAAGTGTGTAAATCACTAATAGAACAAAAACAACAAACTGTGTGTGTGCGCGCTTGTAGTGCTCCTTGAATGAGATCATCACAACACACACACACCATTGCATTAATCAGGAGGACAAGAAACTCTGCATACCTTTGTTTCACAATGAAAAAGTGCTTTAGAAATAAAATGAATTATTATTATTGTAAATAACCCCATGAAAGGTTTATTATTGGTTACTGGACTCAGGGTGTGCCTAAAGTGATTAATGGGTTGGGCCATTTATAGAGATCTATGCCAATGTATGTTTATGTATATCCGGGACTTTTTTAATAAGAATTGAGAGGCCTACTTGTATATGTGATCTTTATTTTGAAAACCGTGTTGCGACGCAACCTTGTTTAAGTTTGCGCTTTTGACAGTGAAATGTTCAGTTCAACTTAGCTCGAAGGAAAGACTCAAAAAGGTTTAATTGACCCGTATGAGGCTCTTACGGTAGGACTTTGATTGTTTATAGAAGAAGAATGTAATACTATGCAAAACGAGAAATAAACAGTGATTTTACCAGCAGTAAGTTGCAAGCCACTTTCATACGGGGAACCGTGACAATTATTAATTTAGTATTATCTTATTTGCTCGTTATTAGATAGATAGATAGGTTGATACTTTATTGATCCCCGGAGGGAAATTTAAGTAGACAGTATTTAAGTATTGAAAAATGTCCTAATAGTGGGCTACTGTCATCATCATCATCATCACTGCCAGATCCGACTTAATTTAATCGGCTATGGTCTCTTATCATCTCTCTACATCGGACGTGGTTGTAATAAAGAGTTACCAGGGTTTAATAAAGAGTAACCAGGGTTTAATAAAGAGTTACCAGGGTTTAATAAAGAGTTACCAGGGTTTAATAAAGAGAGGGTTTAATAAAGTCACCAGGGTTTAATAAAGAGTTACCAGGGTTTAATAAAGAGTTACCGGGGGTTTAATAAAGAGTTACCAGGGTTTAATAAAGAGTTACCAGGGTTTAATAAAGAGTTACCGGGGGTTTAATAAAGAGTTACCAGGGTTTAATAAAGAGTTACCAGGGTTTAATAAAGAGTTACCGGGGGTTTAATAAAGAGTTACCAGGGTTTAATAAAGAGAGGGTTATAAAGTCACCAGGGTTTAATAAAGAGTCACCAGGGTTTAATAAAGAGAGGGTTTAATAAAGAGTTACCAGGGTTTAATAAAGAGAGGGATTAATAAAGAGTTACCAGGGTTTAATAAAGAGAGGGTTTAATAAAGAGTTACCAGGGTTTAATAAAGAGAGGGTTTAATAAAGAGTCACCAGGGTTTAATAAAGAGAGGGTTTAATAAAGAGAGGGTTTAATAAATAGAGGGTTTAATAAAGAGTTACCAGGGTTTAATAAAGAGAGGGTTATAAAGTCACCAGGGTTTAATAAAGAGTCACCAGGGTTTAATAAAGAGAGGGTTTAATAAAGAGTTACCAGGGTTTAATAAAGAGAGGGATTAATAAAGAGTTACCAGGGTTTAATAAAGAGAGGGTTTAATAAAGAGTTACCAGGGTTTAATAAAGAGAGGGTTTAATAAAGAGAGGGTTTAATAAAGAGTCACCAGGGTTTAATAAAGAGAGGGTTTAATAAAGAGAGGGTTTAATAAAGAGAGGGTTTAATAAATAGAGGGTTTAATAAAGAGTTACCAGGGTTTAATAAAGAGAGGGTTTAATAAAGAGTTACCAGGGTTTAATAAAGAGAGGGTTTAATAAAGAGTTACCAGGGTTTAATAAAGAGAGGGTTTAATAAAGAGTTACCAGGGTTTAATAAAGAGAGGGTTTAATAAAGAGTCACCAGGGTTTAATAAAGAGAGGGTTTAATAAAGAGAGGGTTTAATAAAGAGAGGGTTTAATAAATAGAGGGTTTAATAAAGAGTTACCAGGGTTTAATAAAGAGAGGGTTTAATAAAGAGAGGGTTTAATAAAGAGAGGGTTTAATAAAGAGAGGGTTTAATAATAGAGGGTTTATTAAGAGTCACCAGGGTTTAATAAAGAGTCACCAGGGTTTAATAAAGAGTTACCAGGGTTTAATAAAGAGAGGGTTTAATAAAGAGAGGGTTTAATAAATAGAGGGTTTAATAAATAGAGGGTTTAATAAAGAGTTACTAGGGTTTAATAAAGAGATGGTTTAATAAAGAGTCACCAGGGTTTAATAAAGAGAGGGTTTAATAAAGAGTCACCAGGGTTTAATAAAGAGAGGGTTTAATAAAGAGTCACCAGGGTTTAATAAAGAGAGGGTTTAATAAAGAGTTACCAGGGTTTCATAAAGAGTTACCAGGGTTTAATAAAGAGTCACCAGGGTTTAATAAAGAGTTACCAGGGTTTAATAAAGAGAGGGTTTAATAAAGAGAGGGTTTAATAAAGAGAGGGTTTAATAAAGAGTCAACAGGGTTTAATAAAGAGAGGGTTTAATAAAGAGAGGGTTTAATAAAGAGTCACCAGGGTTTAATAAAGAGAGGGTTCAATAAAGAGTTACCAGGGTTTAATAAAGAGAGGGTTTAATAAAGAGAGGGTTTAATAAAGAGAGGGTTTAATAAAGAGTCACCAGGGTTTAATAAAGAGAGGGTTTCATAAAGAGTCACCAGGGTTTAATAAAGTCAAGTCAAGTCAAGAGTTTTAATTGTCACGGCATACAAGTATACAATGAAATGCGGGTGGTCTTGCCCGCAACGATGTGCAATACAGTGGTACAACATATAATAGAATCCAATAAAAAAACAACATTGTGCAATAAACAGGTAACAGGTAACATGGTGTGACATCTCGGTATCTGTACATAGTTATTTACAGAGCATATAGGACATGCTAGGTAGCTTTGGTAGTGCAATACACTGTTCCTGTTATTCTAATTTAAAGTGGCCTTTCCTTTTGGCCATAAGTGTGCGTGTGTTCGGCATGAGTGTGTGCCCGCTCATGTTAAAGTGTTAAGTGGCTGCTAGTGTGTGAGCGTGCACAGCGTGCGTGTCGTGTGTGTGTTCATGTGTGCTTGTGTGTGGATAGTTCAGTGTTCTGTGGCACTCAATGTTCATTGTTCAGGGCTCTGATGGCCTGGGGGAAGAAGCTGAGCCTAAGCCGCTCTGTCCTAGTAGCTGGGGTTCGCAGGCGTCTGCCTGACCTCAGCAGCTGGAACAGGCTGTTATTGGGGTGGTGAGGGTCTTTCATTATCCTGCAGGCTCTGGATTTGCACCTCTTGTTGTATAGAACCTGCAGGGGAGGTAGTGCAATACCCGTGGTACGCTCGGCTGAGCGCACCACTCTCTGTAGGGCCTTCTTGTCCTGTGCCGTGCTGTTTCCATACCAGGCAGTGATGTTTCCGGTCAAGATGCTCTCTACAGCTCCTGAGTAGAAGGACTGGAGTATCTTCCCCGATACTCTGAACTTCCTTAACTGTCTCAGGTGGTAGAGGCGCTGTTTCGCCTTCTTTACTACTGTGTCTATGTGTGTTGACCATGTCAGATCCTCTGAGATGTGGACCCCCAGGTACTTAAAGCTGCTCACCCTGTCCACGGTAGCCCCGTTAATCATCAGTGGTGTGTGTGTCTCCTGGTGTCCTCTCCTATAATCCACGATCAGCTCCTTGGTTTTACCAATGTTCAGGAGCAGGCTGTTTTCCTGGCACCAGCGTTCCAGTACCTCAACCTCCTCCCGGTAGGCCTTCTCGTCGTTGTCCGAGATCAGCCCCACCACCACGTGTCGTCTGCGAACTTCACTATGGAGTTGGAGCTGAACTTGGCCACACAATCGTGTGTGTAGAGTGAGTACAGCAGGGGGCTTAGAACACAGCCCTGGGGGGATCCGATGCTCAGGGTGATGGTGTTGGAGGTCTGACCCCCCACCCTGACCGCCTGGGGTCTTTCACTCAGAAAGTCCAGTACCCAGGCGCTCAGGGCGGAGCTCAGACCCAGCTCGATCAGCTTGTCCACCAGTCTGGTGGGGACTATGGTGTTGAACGCTGAGCTGTAGTCAATGAACAACAGTCTCACATAGCCCCCCTTCTGACGGTCAAGGTGGGAGAGGGTGCTGTGCAGTACCTGGGAGACCGCGTTGTCAGTGGACCTGTTTGTCCTGTATGCAAATAGCATAGGGTCCATATCACTGGGGAGGGAGGCACAAATGTGGTCCTTGACCAGCCTCTCAAAACATTTCATGACCACAGAGGTGAGTGCCACCGGTCTGTAGTCATTTGGACATGTTGGGGAGGGTTTCTTCGGTACAGGGATGATGGTAGACATCTTGAAGCAGGCAGGGACCACTGACGCCGCCAGGGATTGATTAAATATGGCGGTGAACACCGGGGCAAGCTGGTTGGCACAGGACTTAAGTATGCGTCCTGTTATACCATCTGGGCCAGCAGCCTTCCTGGTGTTCACCTGCATAAATGCTCTTCTCACACTGTGTACCGTCAATGAGAGAGCGTCCCCGCCCCCCCGCGGATGCCCCCCTTCCCCTCCACAACAGCCGGCGCACCAGTGACGTCACTAGCCGTTGGGCTAGCAGTGCCACTGTTTGCACCAAACCGCGCGTAGAAGGTGTTGAGCTGGTCCGCAAGGGAGGCGTCGTCGCTCCCCATTGAGGGGGCGCTGACTTTGTAGTCAGTTATAGCCCTCAGTCCCTGCCATAAGCCTCTTGTGTCATTCTGTGCCATTTGTGCCTCCATCTTGTCGGCATACATCCTCTTAGCAAGTTTGACAGCCTTGCGCAGAGTGTAGACTGTAGACTGTAAAGAGAGGGTTTAATAAAGAGAGGGTTTAATAAAGAGTTACCAGGGTTTAATAAATAGAGGGTTTAATAAAAAGAGGGTTTAATAAAGAGAGGGTTTAATAAAGAGAGGGTTTAATAAAGAGTCACCAGGGTTTAATAAAGAGTCACCAGGGTTTAATAAAGAGAGGGTTTAATAAAGAGAGGGTTTAATAAAGAGAGGGTTTCATAAAGAGTCACCAGGGTTTAATAAAGAGTCACCAGGGTTTAATAAAGAGAGGGTTTAATAAAGAGTCACCAGGGTTTAATAAAGAGAGGGTTTAATAAAGAGAGGGTTTAATAAAGAGTCTCCAGGGTTTAATAAAGAGAGGGTTTAATAAAGAGTCACCAGGGTTTAATAAAGAGTCACCAGGGTTTAATAAAGAGTCACCAGGGTTTAATAAAGAGTTACCAGGGTTTAATAAAGAGAGGGTTTAATAAAGAGAGGGTTTAATAAAGAGTCACCAGGGTTTAATAAAGAGAGGGTTTAATAAAGAGAGAGTTTAATAAAGAGTTACCAGGGTTTAATAAATAGAGGGTTTAATAAAGAGAGGGTTTAATAAAGAGAGGGTTTAATAAAGAGTTACCAGGGATTAATAAAGAGAGGGTTTAATAAAGAGAGGGTTTAATAAAGAGAGGGTTTAATAAAGAGAGGGGTTAATAAAGAGTTACCAGGGTTTAATAAAGAGGGTTTAATAAAGAGTTACCAGGGTTTAATAAAGAGAGGGTTTAATAAAGAGTTACCAGGGTTTAATAAATAGAGGGTTTAATAAAGAGAGGGTTTAATAAAGAGAGGGTTTAATAAAGAGTTACCAGGGTTTAATAAAGAGAGGGTTTAATAAAGAGTTACCAGGGTTTAATAAAGAAAGGGTTTAATAAAGAGAGGGTTTAATAAAGAATAACCAGGGTTTAATAAAGAGTTACCAGGGGGAGGGTTTAATAAAGAAAGGGTTTAATAAAGAAAGGGTTTAATAAAGAGAGGGTTTAATAAAGAATTACCAGGGTTTAATAAAGAGTTACCAGGGATTAAGAAAGAGTCACCAGGGTTTAATAAAGAGTTACCAGGGTTTAATAAAGAGGGTTTAATAAAGAGAGGGTTTAATAAAGAGAGGGTTTAATAAAGAGTTACCAGGGTTTAATAAAGAGTCACCAGGGTTTAATAAAGAGAGGGTTTAATAAAGAGTTACCAGGGTTTAATAAAGAGAGGGATTAATAAAGAGTTACCAGGGTTTAATAAAGAGAGGGATTAATAAAGAGTCACCAGCGCCCTCTGAGCCGTCGTCTCTCCCTGGCTTCACCCGACGCCACCCCGTTACCTCGGATCAATGACGGAACCTGGAACTCTCAGGAGGGCTTTGGATGATGACATGAGAGAGAACATGAAATGTCTTCATCCCGAGATCTCCATGTCACTCTAAATATGGCCCTGATCAGATGGAGGGAGAGAGAGAGAGAGATAGAGAGAGAGAAAGGGGGAGGGAGAGAGAGAGGGGGGGTGGATAAAGAGAAAGAGGGGGAGAGAGAGAGAGAGAGAGAGAGAGAGAGAGAGAGAGAGAGAGAGAGAGAGAGAGAGAGAGAGAGAGAGAGAGAGAGAGAGAGAGAGAGAGAGAGAGAGAAAGGGAGGGAGAGAGATGGAGAGAGGGAGAGAGAGAAAGATGGAGAGAGAGAGATGGAGAGATGGAGAGGGAGGGAGAGAGAGAGAGAGAAATAAGGAGAGAGAGGGAGGGGGAGGGAGAGAGAGACAGAAGGACAGAGTGGGAGATGGTCTGGGTGAACGAAAAGACGGCGAGGAGGGATGGAGGGAAAAAAAAGAGAGAGCGACCCCATCTCAGCATGCCTCGCTCTATAAAAGAGAGACGGTGGAACACACACACTGATTCACCATCTGGTAACAGGACGAGGGCGAGTGGGAGAGGGAGAGACGGAGTGAGTGAGAAAGAGAGAGAGACGGGAGAGGGGGAAGACAGGGAGGACAGAGACTCAGAGTGCCGTGTTGGTTCGTGCACAATTACTTTAGGTTCTTTCATCGTCGCTCTGCCTCTAGTGCCCTCTGCGCCTCGTGTTTAGCATTAGAGTCGGGGAAATACGATAAACCCCGCCATCACTCCTGGACCACGACAGCGAGGGCCGTCCTCGAAGGAATCCCAGAGTCATAAGTCTAACCGTCGTGGGGCTTTATCGACAAAACAAATCGGTTGCTCTGAAAAACCTGTAAAATTGTGTTTTCCCTCATGCAGTCAAAACGGAAGAATGTTGTTAATACATTTATATTCAAGTTTAGATGAGATCAGATTGATTCAAATTTGATTGGCATTATACAAGTGCAGTACAGTATGACAAAAAGAAGTTTGGCATCCAACCAGAGTGCAAATGTAACAGTAAAGTGCAATAGTAATATACAATGTACAGGTGATTAAACTGGGTATAAATGAGTACTACTGAGTGTAGTGCTAATCAGATGTATGTAAGAAGATAAGATAAGAATACACTTTATTGTCCCCGAGGGGAACATTTACTTGGAACATCAGTGCTGCATCATTCTGCGATAACAGTGTAAACAAAGAAGAAAGAAATATATATACAATAATTCATTCATACATTCAGTTAGTAAAAAGGACTTCAGACAAATATGACAATACATAGAGACGTGCAACCATAATACATAAAGGTAGGTAAACTAATTTCAAAAGCTTCAAAAAGCTTCATATTGCACCCTGCCCTAATTAAATTACAGCAGATTAAGACTTGGCCAAGAAAGAAAGAAAGAGATGACAGCCCACTGTTAGGTGGCACCTCAAAGGAATCGACCTCTAGTATTATTTAGGAGAGCGATGGGTGTAGGAAGGAAGGAGAGCTTGTAGCGGTTGCTCTTATATCTATTTGCTCTGAACCGTCTCCCTGAGGGAAGAACTTCATATTCAGAGTTGTAGTATTAATATGTACAGTGATGCAGGTATATAGAAACTATGGTAGTAAGTCATGTAAGTAAGTAAGGGATGTGTACATATATATAGTATCTACAGATATGTAAAAAGGATTATATGCAGGTATTTACAGACAGATGTGGATAGATACGGTAAGAATACATATATACTGTATATGATATACACAGCATTATTATACATGCTATCATACAGAGTTATATGGGTTATATGCAGTTGTATAATATGTCTATAGAATAATTATATGCAGTTCTATTTCATACTGGTTTCCGCTCAGCGTCATTCTGCACTAACCTCACTTCGTGCACAGCACTGAATAAAAACTCCACAATGTACCTTTACATACCGACATCCGTCTGGCCACACCCCTATCCATAAGCAGGTGTGTGGTCACCTACTCGCCTCCTTCTTCACTTTCACCACAAGGAAGTGCTTTGGTATATACCCCACTTGACGAGGTTGTTTAGTTGAAGAAAGTTAATACGTGTTTAAATTTTTTCTTGCTTTTTTCTTTCTCTCATATATTTTAAAAAGAAAAAAGCTAAGTCATAATGTTTACCTTGGAGGGTCGCGCTAGCAACGTCACCCTTCACCAGCAGTTCTCCATTGCCTCCTCTGTCGTGCGTCTTGGAGTGGGGTTGAGGCCTCTTTCGTGGTCGGCAGCCACGCCCGGTAGGCGTCCAATAGATAGTTTGCCTCTCCAAGGAGCTGGTGCACCAGCGCCGTCTCCTGTGCGATGGCCTGGTTCCGGCTCTGGTTCCTCTGCCTCCGGGGAGTCGTCCACTGTTGGGCGGCCGGCTCCTCTGGTTGCGGGGGATTTGAGACGCAAACTTTTTGCGTCGGCTCGCTCCCGTCGCAAGATGGTGGCTTGTAGACGCGAACGGCTTGGTTTTGGTGAGTTGCTGATGCCGGATGAGGATGCGTCTGATTCTCCATGGCCGATGGAAACAGAGGACTACATGGTAGAAGCGGACGGGTTCTTGTTCGAAGCCCCGGTGGAGACATGTCCGCCGCCCGTCCAGGTAACACTGGAGGGGGGTGAGATGTCTCCTTGGGATTCCTCGTACGCGGATGTTGGGTTAGAACCTCCGACTCGGCGGCGGGATGCCCTGCTATCAGCCACATCAGAATGTGGCTCTTTAACCAGTAGTCTGCTGCATGTGAGGGACGCAAGCTCGGTGGGGGAAAGTATGCAGGGGGAATTGCGTGCTTTGTTCCCCGAGCTCATGGCGGCGGCGGCAGTCGCAAACGGCGTGCCGCTGTCGCAGCCACTGCCTGTTCCTATTCCTGACGATCTCATAGGTCATCTATGGCAACGCCGTCCGGTGAGAGGGGTGGACGTTGTCTGTCCATTTTTCCCCTCAATGGAGGCCTACGTCCGTCAGGGACAGGTGGTCTCCCACATCATGGGCCTCACCCCGCCTACGTGCAAGTCACGAGGGTGGTGGGTTTGGTAGAAGGCATGAAGGAGGGTGTGCCTCGGCTTGATAGGCCGATGGCGGCGCTCCTTTGTCCTGAGGTGGTGTGGGAGCCGTTATGGAAGCCGGTTCCCCAAGGGAAATCGGCGAGGCGGTTGGCTTTCTGGAGTGACCAGTCATTTATCTCCGCGACGCAATCTCTGGCTGCCACTTCTAACATCGCGCAGCTGGCGAGATTCATGTCCGGGATACTGACGGGCGGTATGTAGCTGACTGATTTGCAACATGATCAGCTCGCCCAGTCGGCAGGAGCAATCCTGCATCTGATCCAGCCGCAGGCCATAGCCGCTGGGAACGTACGCGCCCTGGCCACTCTAGTCCAGCGCCACCTTTGGCTGGAGCAGGCGCGTGTGCCGGAGAAGAAGAGGACTCCACTTCTGACGGCACCCCTCTCCGATGCTGGACTTTTCGGGTCGGCACTGCAATTGATGACCTAAACCTGCAGGGAGATGCAGGAGGAGCGTTCCGCGCTCCAGCCTCATTTCCCTCCGCCCGATGTCGCCGGTGGAGTCAGACGGCAGGCTCATTGTCGGGGTTCCGCCGCCGTAGTCGCCGCTGCTACCACCGCCACTGGTGGACCTTCGGCAAAGAAGGCCAGGAGGAGAGAGGGCGCCTCCGCCACTGCAGCCGGCCCATCTACGCCCGGAGGTGACGGTAGGGATCGTCGTGACCAGCTTCCGATCGTTTACCGTCCCTCCGGGGCTTGCCGGGGTGGCAAGTCCCGAGCGGCTCGTGGCAGGCGTCGCTGAAAGTTGACTTTTTCCCTCTGTGGTCCCCCCCTGTTCCCTTCCCGGCCCAAATATGATTTGTTTATAGAAAATAAAGAGTCCCTCCTAAATTTTTTGTTACAAACTGTGTGTTTATTCACCAAACATATGATGGGGATACGACGTGTGAATCTTTCGCTAGTATGGGTTTGATAGGAGGGCTAGACTTTAAGTCTTGTTGGTCGCTACATTCATGTTAGAGCTTAAGCAAGGTGTGTGCAATGTGTCTTACAACATAGATACGGGTGTCGGGTTCACACATACATAACTTGGCATTGCTATAAACCCTGTTCACAGATGTGTCTGTGGCTAGCGTGCATTGAATTAGCTTTGCGCTGTTCATTAGCATATTGGCTACTTAAGGTATCATATGGCTGTTTGTTGTTGTCGTATGCAAGGGTTGGGCTTGCGAGGGGGTACCGGATAAACCCCTCCTTCCCTCTTCTGATTGGTCAGGGGGTTTCTTGGACTCTATTTTCATTCGGTCAGGGCCAAGCTGTTAGGCAGCTTGGCACGGGGGGGGGGGGGGGGGGGTTTCCCTGACTCCGCACCTATCACAGGCGGTTGAGTCATGGGTTTCCCCCCGTCATAGAAAACGTCACTAGACATGTTTCTATTGGACGACGGCTTCCGTGAGTTTTTTCAGACCCGTATGTAGGGTCTGTTATTGTCAAGTTGTCGGGGCAGAGCGTAGGAACTTACTGTTCTACTACGCTCGATATACATGTGACTTGAGTCTGTTGGTCACATGACTCAATGTTACCGTGACTTTTCAATCTATGGCTCACGTGGGAAGTCTCTCTGAGGATTCCCGTCTCCTCTCTGTGGTGAGGGTGGCGGGATGTAAGAATGTAAACAATTTTTACCCTCGGCCGCGTCACGTGGGATTCATGTCAGTCGGTGTTTCTTTTTTTTTAATAATAAAAATAGTGAAGAATATGAAGCACGACAACTTCTTGTCGTTCTCCCAGGCGACTTGAAGGACCAATGTCTGGTGTCTGGTTAGACTATCCATTGATGTGTTTGGGTCTCGACGCGTACATAGTGCTGGCTCGGGGTGTTTTCTGATAAGAATCATGCAGGAGGCTAGTACGCCTTGGTTGCTCGTTATTAAAACAGCGTTTTTATAGGGCAACTGGGATGGGGGATTTTTTCCTCTTCCGAGCGCCTGTTACTGGGTCTCGACGGATTCTCGTTCATATCTGGGGGATGTTAACGGAATAGATCAGAACATAGGTAGAGGGGTCTCACGCCCTTGGGGTGGGCCACTGAGCGCGGTACAAATGGGACCGTCTGGGTGGCGCCCTCTTTTCATGTTTTAGATCGACACGCATACCTACCCCCTCTCCTGGAGTGGGCATGTCGGCGTGGTTAGGGCACGGGACTGGTTCTGGTCGCGCTGGTCCAGGTCAGTTAACCCGTTGTCCGCCGGGGACGCAGATCTGCTGTTCTGGTACCCTGAGGGACTTGTGCTTTTTTCGGGGGGAAAAATGCCGGGTCGGCCCAGGTGTCACAGGGTTGGGCGTTATGGAGACCCTTTGTTGGGTACATGTTGTACCCTGCGCTATCATAAAGGGGCTGGTTCTCCATTCTTTTCGCTCCTCTCTCACGCATGGCGAAGAGGGGGCTGTTGGGGTGGTCTTCTGGACCTCCTCTGGTAGCCCTGTGTACTTCCCGAGCCGCCGGGCCCGGTCCGAAGTTGTGTTTCGTCGACCCGTAGGCCTGGAATAACCCTTTTTTGAAAACTGAAACACTTGTACTGCGGTGATATACCCACAGGTGTGTTTTGGAGTTTTTTCTTGAGGGGTTATAGGAACAACCACCGCATGTGGTACCAAGAGGGTGGTTGATTCCCTGGTGTGTTGGAGCAGAGTCAACTCCCGGGTTACCCGGTTGAGTGTGCCCCTGCACGTTCATGACGTCTGCCAATCGTGTCAGCCTTCTCTGCCTCGACCCCTCTGGGTGGTTTTTTTTTGGTGGAGGCTTTGTCATGGTGTGCAACAATGCCAGCATACGCCCCTTCCGCCGGGGTGCTGTTTTCAGTTGACCCCTTTGGCGCCTGTCTCGTCCGCAGTGCTCCAGGCTCGGGTCTAAAGCCTGCTGCCTGGTTTAAGGGATCGACCCCTCTGGGGTCGTCTCCCCGGTGCGCTGCCTGCTTCCGTTATGGTTAGCCTTTTGAGTGCTTCAAGTTACGGCCATGCTGACTGCCTGTGTTGCAGGGTCAGTGTGCCAGGCAGCGTACTAGTGGGGGGAAGGGCCCGCTCTTGGAGGGGCCCTGTCCGAATATGCTGGCGATGTGGGGGGTGGTGTCACTAAGTGACCGCCTGGTGAGGTCTTGATGCTTGGCGTCATTGACCTCTCCGGGCCCCCTTTTTCCAGGGGATCCAGTCCCTTCAGTGGGTCTGGGTCTTCCTTCGCGCTCCGCTGCTACGGCCTTGCCGCGGGGTTGAGTTTGCTCTTGACCCCGTGTTTTTGGGGGCAGTAACGAGGGTTGTTCCTTCCGTTCGTTCCCTGGTGGCATGCGGTTGTGCATGTGCGTAGTCGTGGGGTCAAGCCTCGAGTTTCTCTTCGCACGGTCGGATCCGTCTCCCTCCCGTCCTCCAATAGGGAGGGTATCCTCCATTAGGGAGGGTCGGGGGGCTCGGTCCTCTCCGGTCTGATGGTTATGGGGGGCCTCAGCGGGGTACATTTGTCGAGCTTCTGGCTTCCGCTCAGCTCCTGTTGTGCAGAATGACGCTGAGCGGAAACCAGTATGAAATAGAACGTAAGGTTATGTATATAACCAAGTTCTATGAATACTGGTGACGCTCAGCGTCAGGACGCCACTGCAGCCCTTGACCTCGCCTTGTGGTGAAAGTTTGGGAAGGAGGCGAGTAGGTGACCACACACCTGCTTATGAAGGTAAGCGGATAGGGGTGTGGCCAGACGGATGTCGGTATGTAAAGGTACATTGTGGAGTTTTTATTCAGTGCTGTGCACGAAGTGAGGTTAGTGCAGAATGACGCTGAGCGTCACCAGTATTCATAGAACTTGGTTATATACATAACCTTACGTTATATTCAGACAGATATATATATATATATATATATATATATACATATATGCAGTGAATATAAATCTATATATACAGTATATACTGCCAGTGTTGGGAAAGTTCACTTTCTACATGAACTAGTTCAGTTCACAGTTCACAAATCTTAAAATGAACTAGTTCAGTTCATAGTTCATAATTCAAAATGTTGAACTAAAGTTCATGGTTTCAAAAATGAACTAGTTTATAGTTTATAGTTCTTTTTTCAATACATTGCTGCAAGCTTATTGGTAAAAATTCACAGAAATACACTCAATATCTGCATTATTACACGTACTGCAAAGTATGTGTATTTTATTGTGATATTTAATAAACAAACTTGAACTTGAACTTGAGGCGGTCCGCTGCGTTCTGAATGAGTTGAAGAGGCTTGGTGGCAGTGGCCGGGAGGCCAGCAAGCAGTGCATTGCAGTAGTCGAGGCGGGAGATGACTGTTGATTGGACGAGAGTTGGGTGGCTTCTTTTGTCAGGAAGGGGCGGATCCTTCTGACGTTGCTCAGGAGGAATCTGCAGGTTCTGGTTGTCGCTGCGATGTGAGCAGAGAAGTTCAACTGGTCGTCGAGGACAACACCAAGGTTCTTGGCAGTCGGGGACGCGGTCACAGCTGCATTCTCGACTGTGATGGAAAGGTCGGTCAGGGGGGAGGATTTGGCCGGAAGGTGGAGCAATTCTGTTTTGCTTAGGTTCAGTTTGAGGTGGTTGGTCGTCATCCAGGTGGAGATGTCGGACAGACAGGCTGAGATCCGCTCAGAGACGTGGATATCTGAGGGAGGGAAGGAGAGGAGGAGTTGAGTATCATCGGCATAGCAATGATACGAGAAGGCATGAGATGTGATAATGTTACCCAGAGATTTAGTGTAGAGGGAGAAGAGAAGGGGTCCAAGGACCGAGCCCTGGGGGACACCCGTCCGCAGGGGCAGACAGGGTCCCTCTCCATGACACTTGGTAGGAGCGGTCATGATGTCAGCCATGTCAGCGCAGAGCCAGCCACTCCCATTCCTGCGAGGGCCGCGAGGAGGATCTGATGGTTGACTGTGTCGAAGGCTGCAGATAGGTCTAGGAGAATCAGGACAGAGGAGAGGCCTTTCGCTTTTACTAAGTGAAGTGCCTCTGTTATGAGTTATGTTATGATTATGTTTTGTTAGGAATTTATGATTAATGCTTACCCAAATGCTTACCCAAGAAGTGCTTGTTATTTTTCTGAATATAATTCCTTCATAACACAATCCACTAAAGTATTGGTCGACTGACTGATTCATTGATTACGATGGGGCAGCCCTAGTAACTATATTAAAAGTCAACGTAACTCACATGGCGAGCTGGGAAGTAACATGAAATCCATGTCATGCTAGTTTTATCACATCTACTCCAGTAACAATATATGAAACAATAAATCATTTAGTAAAACACCAGCACACAAATACATATCACATTCTCCATCGTGTTGGCCCCATGTGATTGGTTGTTGTACATTCAGTTGAATTAAAGGAATGCGCTAGCTAACATACAGTATCTGTGTGTTCGGTTGAAAGCTGTCCAGCTGCAAGATAGCCTAGCTTAGCACAAATTAATGGAAGTGGATACGGACCACTAGCTTGGCTTAAAACTCTGGGAGAGGTGTTTGTGGCCAACAGCTAGGCTAGCTGGTCCGCCTCCATTCATTTGTGCTATGCTAAGTTAGCTTGCAGCCGGATAGCTTTCTACTGAACACACAGAGAGGAAATTGGTATCTATCTTCTCGTCTGACTCTGTAGAAGACGTTAAGCACATTTCTCATAATGTTGATGTGTTCCTTTTTAAAAGGGCACAAAATTAAACAGCCATATTATGCACTGGAGGACTGCATTTATCTAACACCAACGCAGGCAAAATCAAATCAAATCAAATGTATTTGTAAGGCCCGACAACACACGTTAATGTCCGCATGGGCCGTACATGTCTTCTTTAAACAAGTCAAGAAGAAACATCACAATAAGTCAAGAACAAAACAAGAACACCATAAGGTCCAGAATTTTTTAAATAAATGCAAATTAAATAAACGAATGCAACACTCCCAGACATACCCCACGCGAAGGTAAGGAAAAACTCACTAAAACCTAGCAATAGGAAAAAATGCACCACAGGCAATGTGGAGGAGAGAAACCTTAGAAGGGCCAGTTCAAGGGGGGATCTCCCTTCTTAGATGTCGGTGATAGTAGTGTTGCGGTGAAAACAGTTGGTAGGCATGCACCCATGTGTGTAGTGAAACACAGATGAGTGCATGCGATAGCAACTGAACATTTTGAAAAATTAAAGATGTGGTCGAATCACGCCCAGCGATAACAAGCTCATGTCCTCCTCTCTCCCAGCAGTGCGGCTTATAATCCAGCCGTCCCCAAGCGCTGTTCCCTGCTTGTTCCAAGTTGAGAGGAGTTAGAACGTTCTAATGTTCGAATAGTCGTGCCAGTCTCCACATTCGATTTTCACGTCAGTCGAAAAATATATATAAATATATCTATTCTTTATTTTATTTATTTTTTGTGTGAAGCAAACCATTCTTATTTAATACATTTTTATATTTAGAGGCAGCCTAATTTTCATAGCCTAATTGATCTAAAAGATGCACATGCTACTGTTTCCGTTTGTGTTAAAACCGGTTGATAAGCCAATGCAACGCTGTTATTATTATAGGCTACGGTGGTGAACGATGGTGTCATTTAGATTTATTGTTGGTCAGCTGAGCCGATCAACGTTCTGAAGGATTATCTGAAGTGCCTATTTATGTGCAATACCATTTGATTTTAATGATCCATTCTATTAAGTTAAAAAGAATTACTGATTTTAACTGAAACTGAACATTTTAACTGATTTTTTTTTATTTTTTTATTCTTATATTCGGTCTTAACACTTTCAGTGCCAAGCTTAATACCCATCTCTGCCGCAAGAAGGCCAGCTTAAAATAGTCTTACCCCGAAAATCCGATCGTTAGAAAAAGCCTTGTTTATGACCGGTAAAGTAAGCCACTGTGATCGTTCCATAAACATGTTTCACGTCCGGTCAAATAAAAGGGGGTCCTTACCTTAGCCAGAAGGTAATCCAAAAAGAATAATTCCAATGATCCCATCGGCGATCGCGATTACAAGTTTATATGTAATTACACACGTTTACGGGACACTATAGGTTTTGAGGCGGTCAGATCTGCTAGCGATTGCTTTGGAAGAGCTCCTCCCCCACAGAGCAAGCCTCGATAGTCCAGTGCATTCATTGGCCTATCCTGTTGCCTTTCTATCCCAGTTCAAAAGGTAGACGATACTGCCATCTGGTGAGATTCGATCGGCATTGCAATTCCAACGTATGTAGCTGTGCCACAGTGATTCAGAGAGCTCCGGCCGAGTCTGTAGAGCGGGGATCAAAGGGAAAAGATCAAACGATCTAATAACGAGTATACTCGTTATTGCCACTCAAGCGTTGGCGAGCAATAACGAGTGCTCGTTATTGGCAAAGAAAGTCTTAAGCACAGTAGACTATTTGAAAATGATTTTGGTCATGCACATCCCTAGTTCCGAGCCTCCCGCCTCTGTTAACGGCAGTGTGAGCGATGTGATTCCGGAGCCTAGAGGGGGTTAAGTAACATGTGACGTCAGGTTCCCGCTGAGAGAGGCAGTGTGGTAGTGAAAGGGTTAAGTGACACGTGACGTCAGGTTCCCGCTGAGAGAGGCAGTGTGGTAGTGAAAGGGTTAAGTGACACGTGACGTCAGGTTCCCGCTGAGAGAGGCAGTGTGGTAGTGAAAGGGTTAAGTGACACGTGACGTCAGGTTCCCGCTGAGAGAGGCAGTGTGGTAGTGAAAGGGTTAAGTGACACGTGACGTCAGGTTCCCGCTGAGAGAGGCAGTGTGGTAGTGAAAGGGTTAAGTGACATGTGACGTCAGGTTCCCGCTGAGAGAGGCAGTGTGGTAGTGAAAGGGTTAAGTGACACGTGACGTCAGGTTCCCGCTGAGAGAGGCAGTGTGGTAGTGAAAGGGTTAAGTGACACGTGACGTCAGGTTCCCGCTGAGAGAGGCAGTGTGGTAGTGAAAGGGTTAAGTGACACGTGACGTCAGGTTCCTGCTGAGAGAGGCAGTGTGGTAGTGAAAGGGTTAAGTGACATGTGACGTCAGAGAGGCAGTGTGGTAGTGAAAGGGTTAAGTGACATGTGACTGAGAGAGCCAGTGTGGTAGTGAAAGGGTTAAGTGACATGTGACGTCAGGTTCCCGCTGAGAGAGGCAGTGTGGTAGTGAAAGGGTTAAGTGACATGTGACGTCAGGTTCCCGCTGAGAGAGGCAGTGTGGTAGTGAAAGGGTTAAGTGACATGTGACTGAGAGAGCCAGTGCAGCAGCGGCGGCACAGAGGAGCCCAGCAGATGTTTTTTGTTGTTATTTTGGGATGCGAGGTCATGAGTGAGTGGGTGTGCATTTTTGCCTGTGTGTGTGTGTGTGTGTGTGTTTCAGACTGTGTGTATCTGTACATATGTGTGTGTGTGTGTGTGTGTGTGTGTGCATGCAATGTGTGGAACAGAGGGGGGGGGGACACGCAGAGGGACTATGAGAGATTAATTAGTGTGACCAGAGTATAATTACAGCTGGCCGAGGGGTGATAATTACTGCTGTGTATATGTCTGTGCGTGTGTGTGTGTGTGTGTGTGTGTATCTGTGTGCGTGCGACGTGCGCGCATGCTTTAACGTTTGTGTATGTGCATGTATGCGTGTGTATATACTCTATATATGTGTGTGTGTGTGTATATACTGTATGTGTGCGTGTGTGTATACTGTATGTGTGTGTGTGTATATACTGTGTGCGTGTGTGTGTATATACTGTATGTGTGCGTGTGTGTATACTGTATGTGTGTGTGTGTATATACTGTGTGCGTGTGTGTGTATATACTGTATGTGTGCGTGTGTGTATACTGTATGTGTGTGTGTGTATATACTGTGTGCGTGTGTGTATATACTGTATGTGTGCGTGTGTACAGTATATACTGTATGTGTGTGTGTGTATATACTGTATGTGTGTGTGTGTATATACTGTGTGCGTGTGTGTGTATATACTGTATGTGTGCGTGTGTACAGTATATACTGTATGTGTGTGTGTAGTCACCTGCGATGTCCGTTATTGGACGTCCCCCGTCGGAATGATGTGACAGCGCTCGCTGCGTGTGGCGAGAGAGGTGGCGTCCTCCTTCATCACCTACCCACCATGCAGTGCGGTTCATCTGGCGCAATCAGCTCGCTCCAAGAGAGACGAGAAAACCGGGGGCGACCCAGAAGTCTTTTGACGACGGCACTCTTTGGAGTGTCTTTGGAGTGTCTTTGGTGTCGCTGCTGAGTAATTTTAATACATTAACACAGAGCTCTCTTAATCTCCCTGTCCACTCTGCCGCGGTGGGAGTACAGTGTTCATGAACTCAACAGGGCACTGTGTGGACGCTTGTGTCTCTCGATTATCCCTCTCTCCTCCTCCATCAATACCCTCCTTGAATCCATCTCTCTCTCTCTCCGCACTCCAGGGGGCGTACAGTTATGCGGATGGATTCTCTTAGGCTGACAATAATTCGGTTTTTGGAACACAGGGAGCGGTGATGGCCTTTTGTTTCTGTGAGAAAGCCAATTGTCTCCCCCCTTGTGATGAAATTGCAGAGGAGGAGGGGTGGGAGGGGGGAGCGTTATGGATCGGTCTTTTGTTCGTCCATCCAATCCGTCACCCAGCGATATCTCGGACACCACTGGCCCCAGTTTTGATGAAACTTGGATGAATTGTGTATCTTGCCACTGTGTTCCAACATTACATTTATTTTTACACTGATTGGTCCGATGGGGGCAATATAATTAAAGGTCAGAATTTCAAACTAGGAAAGACCATAATTCCTACACCTTAAAGGGATAGTTCATTATTTGTTTTAACCCTAGCCCTATTTCTTGCTTACCAATGATGGTGTCAGTCGCTTTGGTGCATTCCTCACATCACTATTTACATTTGCACAACAGTTAGTGCATTTCTCAAAACAATTAGTACAAACTGCAAAACCTAGTTGGTAACCTGCAAAAGCGTGTCACTTGCTCAAAAAGGATAGTTCCTTCTTCAAAAGCAAGTATTCATGTCAATGAAAGTGTCAGTGTCATTAAAATGAAAAGTCCTGACACCATTGTTTATGAACAAGATAGTCAAATGGCTTTGTCATGTTTTCATTATGACAGATCACTCTGTAAGTGTTTTCCAATGCAAAAAAAGTCAGATCTTGGTGACACTACCTGAAAATGCTCAAGACAGCACTATACACTATTTGCACAGCCATTTGAAATCTACAGTTACACATTACTGTACACACTGTACACATTGTAATATTCCCTCGTTGGTCTGGGACATCAATGGTTGCTCTCTGTTCAATGTGATTTCTTCCACGCCTTCTACCTTTTGCCAGATTGAAACCCGCCTCATCAACGTATAATGTGTGCAGCGGTTCCCTGGTACATGCTTTATCCCAGAAGTGAGAGAGAAAAACTATGAACTTTTCCTGTGTAACATAATGCATTTTGGACAACATTATTGTACAGTATGAACTGTCATGTAAGTGTACTGCATGGCACTACACAAAGTAACCAGTTTACAGCACTGAACATTAGAGTATGCATACAACACATAAATGTTTTACCTGTACATACTGGTGCCGGATCTCCTTCACTCTGTCGCTGTTCCGGTCAAATGGCACATTGTACTACAATTGTTTCATGAACCATTTAATTTCCCTGAGCACTCTGTCAATTGTAGCGATTGAAATGGATTTAATATTGCCAAAGATATTGTCATCCATTCCTCTATAACAGCGCTTTGTATCTCTCTCAACCTTATGGCATTGTTTGCAATCACCATTGCACAAATGGCTTCCTTTTGTTGCGGAGTAAAAAGGGGCCCTCTTCCACCTCTGCGAGGTTGTCTTGCAATCTTATGCGGTGCAGAGTAAAATTACAGTAATGTACAGCAAACATGAGATATACTGCTTTACAGTAACCCATATTACTGTAGTGTACAATAACAGTGCTTCCCACTTGTAAAATGCTACAGTACAGTACCATACTGTAAATATGGCAAATCTTTACTGTAACACTACTTTACAAGATACAAGAGTTTTATTTGTCACGGCATACAGGTATACAGTGAAATGCGGGGGGTCTCGCCCGCAACGATGTGCATAATAAAGTAATAATAATAAGAGTCCAACCAATAGAGCGACATAGTGCAATAAACAGTAAACAAAGTAGGCATATCGGTATCTGTACATGAGCTATTTACAGAGCATGGTAGGACATGCTAGGTCCTGTGGCAGTGCAGTACACTGTTAGCTACGGATTTACACTACAATACAGTAAATCTGTGCTGCAGTAAAGCTAATGTAAAATGTAAAATGTGACAAGTTCTTGTCCCACTGCAAGCTTCATGTATGACACGATGGCAGTCGTGTAGTGCAGATTGTTTAGTGCTGAATTACTGTCCAGTATACACACCTGCTCTCCCGACTAAATGTTTGAATACAGTAATTTAATTTACAGTGTTCTCTCAACATTTGGCTGCACCCTTCGACCAGCCTCAGCCATTGTGAGGCCGTGATTGACAACATGGTCCACAATTGACAGATTTTGACAACTAGTTCAAAAATGTTGTATGTAATGACTCAAGCAATGCAATGAGGACTATTAGTTTTATAGGGAATTACTATTCAGCAGGCATTAGTATAGTTAATTTTGACTGACATGACATAAGCAAATGATAATATTATAAAACAGCAGAGAATTGTATGAAAGCAATTGATGCATGTCCAAAAGCATTTGCAATTTGTTCGGAGGAATGAGAAACTGCTACTATGATGTGCACAAATGACCAAATGTTGTGGAGGTTGAACTAACAGTTATGAGAACTTTAATTCTGATCAGAGAAATGCACCAAAGCAATTGAGAAAAACTGTAATTGGCAGAATCCTTTCTCTGCACAATCCAAGCTGTTCCTCATACTAGCTTTGTCTAGTTAGCCACAAACAATGCAAAGTTAATGGGGTCGAGCTCCTGTCTGTACAGGTACCGGTATCGATTCACAGGTACCGGTACCGGTATCAGTTCAAATGTGAACGGTACCCAACCCTACTCATCAACACCATCATTGGTAAGAAATAGCTGGTCTAGGGCTCCAAAAATCCTTCATTCATTCAATCTTTATTTAATCTCAAAAGATCATTGAGAAAAAGCTCTTATAAGATAAGATAAGATAAGATAAGATATTCCTTTATTAATCCCCTTGGGGAAATTCATGACACACACATACAGCTTAACGTCTCATAAATGATATTAACAACAACACAATCATTACATTTTTACAGTAACAATGGCACAGCATAAATTCAACAGACATGTACATTTGTTGAACATGTCAGCATTACAGGAGGCCTGAGACACTGTATGTGATAGCCGGCCGCCTACGTATGGCTGTGGCGCCTGGTGAACTGGAGGGAGGGCGGAGTGGGTGGTACGGTGGCATTTTTATTTTCACGTCCCTGATTTCTGACGTCATGTCCAGTATGGCCTGTGACCGCGAAAGTTCCTCCACATGGTTAGAAGCAAGTCTCTCAAGAATTGTCTTCAAGCATGACTGTTCGTCTACATCAGGGGTGGCCAACCCGCGGCTCGCGAGCCGCATGCGGCTCTTTGCCCGTCAATGTGCGGCTCTTCCATCCATAAAAAAAAATAAAAAAAAATAAAAAAAAATAAAAAAAAATATATATTTTTTAAAAAAAAAATTTTTTTTTTATTTTTTTTTTACTTTTTTTTTTTTTTTTTATGTCACTCATTCCATAAGGACGTAGAATAAACATTTACAATTTTTTTTTAAATGGTCCATTTGCATGTTCTTGGTATCTGAATCTACATGTAGGGACATTATATGGATCAGTGTCAGAAATAGTGTGTCTGTTACTAGGCTTGAGTAAATTGTAATGAACCAAAGGAGAATATCAATTCTATTTAAAAAAAAATTATCTTTGACTGTAAATAACACCATGCTAAAATTGACCAGACCTGAAAAATCTAAGCAAATGAATAAAGGGAAGATGATTAAACAGAAGGTTTTGTAGATACAGTACTGAATTCTGCCATCTTTTTTATAATGTAAATTTCTCCACCATTCTTCATCATATTGCAACACCGTTTTTTGCAAGACGTTCACAGAAAGGTAGAGAAACTAACTGCGTTCTGTTTTATGGCAATAACGTTCAGGTTTGTGGGAGATAATCCCAAAAAATAAGAGAAATTAAAAAGTAAATCCAGAAGTCAGATGATTGACAGGGGCTGGTGTGAGCTGGGTAGGGTAGTTTTTCGAAATTTGAAAGCCCTGAGTCTCTTCCTTCAAAAGACTACACTCACTTTTGGCTGTGCCACTTCCTCCTGTCAATATGCGCCGGTTTCCGACTCAATGCCCTGAGATTTCTATAATCTTATATTTCACTAATAACAGTTAAAATAATTGGTAAACAAACATAATGCTGAAAATATACACTTTTACTGTATATCTCGGGCTTAAGAGGTTAACCCTGTGAGGCCCAAATTAAAAAGAAATTAGCAACTTCAGAGGCCAGAGGGTGGGACATATAAACACATTTACTATCAAATAGCATTGTGAGGCTGAACAACAGGACCAATTGACTATACATGTGCTTAAAGGGGAACTATCTTATAAATGGCTTTTTTCAGTGTTTACCATTGTTTCTTAGCTATGTGGACTTATATTAATAGGATATATGTCTCTAATTCTCATATTGGCGAATTCTTCCAATTCTCCTCTCACAATATTCACCCTCACTGAACTGAGTCATCTGAAAATGTGCATATCTGTGATGTCAGAGATTTCTCAGCTGCATAATAATGTGGCAGTTGATGTGGCAGTTGGCACCAGGCCACACAGTGGTTGGAGCCCAGCCTCAAAACGGCTTAAGATCTTGAGGTAGAAAAATGCGGTTTTTAGTACTTGATTAGAAATACAAAACAATGCATTTTTTTTGAAAAAAACCTAGGTGTTCCATAGACTCACAGGAATTGTGTAAAAGTGCCCAAATAGTGAAAGAAATAGTAAAATAGTTCCCCTTTAACATTTTTTAAATAAACATTATTTTTTTAAATGGCTAAAAGTGATTTTGTAATTTTGCAACCGTGGGTCTCACAGGGTACTTTTAACCCTGTGAGGCCCAAATAAAAAAGACATTAGCAACTTCAGAGGCCAGAGGGTGAGACCTATAAACACATGAAGGGTGTCGTGACTGAAAAAAAAGGTTGAGAAACGCTAGTATATGGTGTGGCTCTTTGTGGTACCACAGTCATTTTTTTGTGGCTCTTAGTCTCTGACTGGTTGGCCACCCCTGGTCTACATGATAGTCCAACATGGTCTTGGAGCTCAATTGTTCATCACCGCGCAGGGTACTTAGATCAGCGATCTTCTTAAACAGTTCCATCAGGTTATCCTTGATCCCAGCCAGATCCCTGGCCTGGG
>NW_028171305.1:2500-25617 GCF_963971535.1 Notolepis coatsorum
CATCACAGTGACAGGTCACTAAACAGAGGTTCAGCACATGATACAGTCTCACCAACATCACAGTGACAGGTTTCTAAACAGAGGTTCAACATGATACAGTCGCACCAACATCACAGTGACAGGTCACTAAACAGAGGTTCAGCACATGATACAGTCTCACCAACATCACAGTGACAGGTCACTAAACAGAGGTTCAGCACATGATACAGTCGCACCAACATCACAGTGACAGGTCACTAAACAGAGGTTCAGCACATGATACAGTCTCACCAACATTACAGTGACAGGTTTCTAAACAGAGGTTCAGCACATGATACAGTCTCACCAACATCACAGTGGCAGGTCACTAAACAGAGGTTCAGCACATGATACAGTCTCACCAACATCACAGTGACAGGTCTCTAAACAGAGGTTCAACATGATACAGTCTCACCAACATCACAGTGACAGGTCACTAAACAGAGGTTCAACATGATACAGTCACACCAACATCACAGTGACAGGTCACTAAACAGAGGTTCAACATGATACAGTCTCACCAACATCACAGTGACAGGTCACTAAACAGAGGTTCAGCACATGATACAGTCTCACCAACATTACAGTGACAGGTCACTAAACAGAGGTTCAGCACATGATACAGTCTCACCAACATCACAGTGACAGGTCACTAAACAGAGGTTCAACATGATACAGTCTCACCAACATCACAGTGACAGGTCACTAAACAGAGGTTCAACATGATACAGTCTCACCAACATCACAGTGGCAGGTCACTAAACCAGTGTCGGCGCCATGGGGGGGCATTCGCGGGCCATGCCCCCCCAGATGGCGCACTGTGCCCCTCCAAACGTCATGGGCAATTATTATATTTCATACTGTTTAATTTGTGTGTGTGTGTGCGCGAGACGCGAGTGTGTTTGTGACGTGAGAAAGAAAGAGCGAGCGAATTGGAGACGAAATCGCGCACGACACTGTCCTGATATGACGCAGCGTGTGTGTGTGTTACCTGGGTTGGAAGCACACAGGGGCAAAGCAGCCTGCGATTCTCAACCAATAAAAACTGTTTAGGGGCGGGACTCTGCCGCGTAATCGCTCAACTAGAGACACAGTGAGCGAATATTTGAGGGGTGAACGACATCGCTGCTCAGTTCACTGTCGCTCGCGGCAGCCGGCAGGTCAGGATTGAAACGAATACATTTTAATAACTTTTTCTCGCTCGCTCGTGTCGCTCTATGTCAGGAAGGGGTGTGCGCACCCATGTTTTGAAATGTGTGTTGGTTTGCGGGAAATTCGTGAAGCCTATATTTTATTTAGGGAATGTATGCCCCCCCGAAATTACCATATGCCCCCCCGTTAAATGGGTTCTGGCGCCGACTCTGCACTAAACAGAGGTTCAGAACATGATACAGTCTCACCAACATCACAGTGCAGGTCACTAAACAGAGGTTCAACTTGATACAGTCTCACCAACATTACAGTGCAGGTCACTAAACAGAGGTTCAGCACATGATACAGTCTCACCAACATCACAGTGACAGGTCACTAAACAGAGGTTCAACATGATACAGTCACACCAACATCACAGTGACAGGTCACTAAACAGAGGTTCAACATGATACAGTCTCACCAACATCACAGTGACAGGTCACTAAACAGAGGTTCAACATGATACAGTCTCACCAACATCACAGTGACAGGTCACTAAACAGAGGTTCAACATGATACAGTCACACCAACATCACAGTGACAGGTCACTAAACAGAGGTTCAACATGATACAGTCACACCAACATCACAGTGACAGGTCACTAAACAGAGGTTCAACATGATACAGTCACACCAACATCACAGTGCAGGTCTCTAAACAGAGGTTCAACATGATACAGTCTCACCAACATCACAGTGACAGGTCACTAAACAGAGGTTCAACATGATACAGTCTCACCAACATTACAGTGACAGGTCACTAAACAGAGGTTCAACATGATACAGTCACACCAACATCACAGTGACAGGTCTCTAAACAGAGGTTCAACATGATACAGTCTCACCAACATCACAGTGACAGGTCACTAAACAGAGGTTCAGCACATGATACAGTCTCACCAACATCACAGTGACAGGTCACTAAACAGAGGTTCAACACATGATACAGTCTCACCAACATCACAGTGACAGGTCACTAAACAGAGGTTCAGCACATGATACAGTCTCACCAACATCACAGTGACAGGTCACTAAACAGAGGTTCAACATGATACAGTCTCACCAACATCACAGTGACAGGTCACTAAACAGAGGTTCAACATGATACAGTCTCACCAACATCACAGTGACAGGTCACTAAACAGAGGTTCAGCACATGATACAGTCACACCAACATCACAGTGACAGGTCACTAAACAGAGGTTCAGCACATGATACAGTCTCACCAACATTACAGTGACAGGTTGTTAAACAGAGGTTCAGCATGATACAGTCTCACCAACATCACAGTGACAGGTTGTTAAACAGAGGTTCAACATGATACAGTCTCACCAACATCACAGTGACAGGTCACTAAACAGAGGTTCAGCACATGATACAGTCTCACCAACATCACAGTGACAGGTCACTAAACAGAGGTTCAACATGATACAGTCGCACCAACATCACAGTGGCAGGTCACTAAACAGAGGTTCAGCACATGATACAGTCTCACCAACATTACAGTGACAGGTCACTAAACAGAGGTTCAGCACATGATACAGTCTCACCAACATCACAGTGCAGGTCACTAAACAGAGGTTCAGCACATGATACAGTCTCACCAACATCACAGTGACAGGTCTCTAAACAGAGGTTCAACATGATACAGTCTCACCAACATCACAGTGACAGGTCACTAAACAGAGGTTCAACATGATACAGTCTCACCAACATCACAGTGACAGGTCACTAAACAGAGGTTCAGCACATGATACAGTCTCACCAACATCACAGTGACAGGTCACTAAACAGAGGTTCAACATGATACAGTCGCACCAACATCACAGTGACAGGTCACTAAACAGAGGTTCAACACATGATACAGTCTCACCAACATCACAGTGGCAGGTCACTAAACAGAGGTTCAGCACATGATACAGTCTCACCAACATCACAGTGGCAGGTCACTAAACAGAGGTTCAGCACATGATACAGTCTCACCAACATCACAGTGGCAGGTCACTAAATAGCCGCTCCCTCATCCTGGATCTCAACACTGCAGCACTCTCTCAGTTTCCTTGATATTGATGGTAGTTTGTTCCACTGCACCTCTATATCTAAATGACAGTTCACCTGTCTTCCTGCTGTGCTTACAGGGGACTACATTTCTCAGGCTTCCTCTTGTGTTGTGTGTGTGTGTGTGCAATCCTTTCAAAGTGGTTGTTAATAAAATATGTTGGGGCTCTCCTGTTTAGAATCTTGTGGACCATCCCTAGCTGTAACTGTGTGGTTCTAGCCTCAACTGGTAGCCAGTGGAGTTGGATAAATTGGGTTTTCCTTACGTGGGTTCTGGAGTTAAGGCCTAAAACTACTCTGATTAGTTTATTCTGTGCTGTTTGAAGTTTATGTTGCAAATGTTTGTTAATTAAGGCTCCAGATCAGACTTGAGGGGTTTTTAGGCAGTCTAAGTTTAGTAAAAATGGATTTCCATAGGTATAGGAACCTTGTTCTGGTGCTTATCTTGCCGAGGACATTTAGGGCCATGTGGGCACCTCCTAGAGTCTCATCTAGGATACAGCCTAGATACTTAACTGAGGGCTGTGATGTGATAGTTATGCCTCCGGTGGTTATAACAAGTTTGTCCTCCCTGCTTAGCCTTATTTTTGAACCCAGTAATATGGATTCCGTCTTGCCTAGATGTCCACTCTCTGATCCCTCCCTGACAGGTCATCCAGCTAACGGCAGAGCTGTCCATCCCCAGAGCCTTCAGCTTTGCTAACGGGATGTTATGGTCGACTGTGTCAAAAGCCTTTTGAAGGTGAAGTTACTTTTCAAGCTGAAGACGGGTTCTGTGTTCAAAAGCTGTTGCTAAAAAGTCTGGAACAAAGGAAAACGGACATCTTTCTGATGTTTATTCAAGTGAAAATGGCTCATGACATAACAAGGTCCTTTCTCCAACGACAGCCACGTTTGCTCTGTGTCTCCTCCTCCACGAGTGAGATATTTTATTACCAAATCAGGTCCCTACTCAAATCACAGAATGGTTTGCCGCGATAACAATTCTAGCCAATAGATTAAAATGAAGATTATATCCCCGCCCACTATTCCCAATAACTGGTTTGGCCGGTGTATCTGTGATGGTGTCAAATCCTGATACGTTTTATTCAATCAGCGTATTTTCTGGTGTCTCTAGTCTCCCAGATGTCTCAAATACACATTGTCAACTTTACCTATTAGCTTTTTTTTTTTTTTTTTACCCCAATGTTAGTCGTTATGCCAATTCCCAATCCCCTTCCTGGTCGTTGCGCACTCTGCCCCCTACCATCGGTCCGGGAGGGCAGAGACTATCACATGCTTCCTCCGACACATGTGTAGCCAGCCCACCGCTTCTTTTCACCTGGCAGCGCGGACTCTCACTGGGAGAGTGTAACGTGTGGAAGGTCACACTACCTCTCCTAGATCCTTCCCTTGCTGTGCATGCGCCCCGACCGAACTGTAGGAGTCACTGTTTACAACGACCAGGACCCACCTCACCGGCTTTCCCACCCGCTGACACTGCCAATTGTGTCAGTATGGACGGTCGGCCAACCCGGAAGCACTACAGCTGGATACGATCCCACTGTCTCTGCGGTGGTAGACAGATGCTTAGTCTGCTGCGCTACCCGGCCGCACCTTCCTATTAGCTGGTTTTAACTTGTTCTTAACCAACGGCCATATGACGATTAAAAATATACGTCAAAGGTCAAGAAGTAGGCCCTACTAGGCCACACAGTTTCCCTCCATAAATGTCTCTCCTAATAAAATCAGTGCGATACAGGAGACAGGTGTCTGTTGAGCATGATTTTCTAAAACCTGACTGCAACTCATAAAATAAGTTGTGTGTGTGTGTGTGTATTCATATGTTTGATCGTGTACTACTCTTTCAAAAACCTTAGACATTACATTTAAAATTGAGACTGGTCTGTAGTCATAGCCAGTGGAGTATACCCTGTTCCTATTGGTCAGTTAAAACAAGGATGACCAGACGCATGCTGAGTGGTCACCGCTCTAACTTACCTTAGACCTTATTGGTGGACCTGACGTATCAATACTTTTACCAACGGATTTCCAGTTCCGCATGCGCGTTCTGCGATCTGATTGGCCACTGACGTTTCTGGTCGTGTGACATGTGCGGCCAATCGTGTGAAGCCTGTTTCTTTCGCCGGTTAAGCTTAGGCACTCTTTCGAAGTTGGTTAAGGTTAGAGTTTGTCTTGGAGCAGGGCGATAGAACACCAGCCCTGATTCCAAACTCTAACCTTAACCAACTTCGAAAGAGTCGCCTAAGCTTAACCAGTGATAAACTTGGTAAAAAAATAGACGCGTACCTGACACACAGAGATCATAATGTCACAGATCGCTCCAGTTCTGAACTAGCTACCATCTACCTACACGCTCCGACCGAGCTGTAAGAGCAGACAATAGGCAATTGCAAATTCTTTGCAAGAACAACAATACCTGTGCTGTTCCGAGACGGGACGTTGTAGGTTGTATTCTTACTGGTCTCAGTTTGCTCTCCTGTCAAATGTATCTCAATCAAAACATTCTTTAGCTGGGAAGTTTACAGCGCATAGTGCAGTCGGCGAAATCGTTTTTGTTTCAAATGGAACTGTTGTTTCAATTGTGTTCGATTTTTTAGACCGATGAGACCATCTCGGAAAAGCACATTTATCGTTGTTTTTGCAAAGAAATTACGATTGCCTATTGTCTGCTATTGTAGCCCGGTCAGAGCCTGCATGGATATTGTGGCTCAATACTGGAGCGATCAGTGAAATGATGGTCTCTGTGTGTCAGGTACATGGTAGATAGACTATGTGTCAGGTACATAGTAGATAGACTATGTGTCAGGTACATGGTAGATAGACTATGTGTCAGGTACATGGTAGATAGACTCTATGTGTCAGGTGCATGGTAGATAGACTACTATATGTGTCAGGTACATGGTAGATAGACTATGTGTCAGGTACATGGTAGATAGACTATGTGTCAGGTACATGGTAGATAGTCTCTATGTGTCAGGTACATGGTAGATAGACTCTATGTGTCAGGTACATGGTAGATAGACTCTATGTGTCAGGTGCATGGTAGATAGACTACTATATGTGTCAGGTACATGGTAGATAGACTATGTGTCAGGTACATGGTAGATAGTCTCTATGTGTCAGGTACATGGTAGATAGACTCTATGTATCAGGTACATGGTAGATAGTCTCTATGTGTCAGGTACATGGTAGATAGACTATGTGTCAGGTACATGGTAGATAGTCTCTATGTGTCAGGTACATGGTAGATAGACTCTATGTATCAGGTACATGGTAGATAGTCTCTATGTGTCAGGTACATGGTAGACTGACTCTATGTATCAGGTACATGGTAGATAGACTGTATGTGTCAGGTACATGGTAGACAGACTCTATGTATCAGGTACATGGTAGATAGACTCTATGTGTCAGGTACATGGTAGATAGACTCTCTGTGTCAGGTACATGGTAGATAGACTCTCTGTGTCAGGTACATGGTAGATAGTCTCTATGTGTCAGGTACATGGTAGATAGACTCTATGTGTCAGGTACATGGTAGATAGACTCTATGTGTCAGGTACATGGCAGACAGACTCTATGTATCAGGTACATGGTAGATAGACTCTATGTGTCAGGTACATGGTAGATAGACTCTATGTATCAGGTACATGGTAGATAGTCTCTATGTGTCAGGTACATGGTAGACTGACTATGTATCAGGTACATGGTAGATAGACTGTATGTGTCAGGTACATGGTAGACAGACTCTATGTATCAGATACATGGTAGATAGACTCTATGTGTCAGGTACATGGTAGATAGACTCTCTGTGTCAGGTACATGGTAGATAGACTCTCTGTGTCAGGTACATGGTAGATAGTCTCTATGTGTCAGGTACATGGTAGATAGACTCTATGTGTCAGGTACATGGTAGATAGACTCTATGTGTCAGGTACATGGTAGACAGACTCTATGTATCAGGTACATGGTAGATAGACTCTATGTGTCAGGTACATGGTAGATAGACTCTATGTGTCAGGTACATGGTAGACAGACTCTATGTATCAGGTACATGGTAGATAGACTCTATGTGTCAGGTACATGGTAGATAGACTCTCTGTGTCAGGTACATGGTAGATAGACTCTATGTGTCAGGTACATGGTAGATAGACTCTATGTGTCAGGTACATGGTAGATAGTCTCTATGTGTCAGGTACATGGTAGATAGTCTCTATGTGTCAGGTACATGGTAGATAGTCTCTATGTGTCAGGTACATGGTAGATAGTCTCTATGTGTCAGGTACATGGTAGATAGTCTCTATGTGTCAGGTACATGGTAGATAGACTCTATGTGTCAGGTACATGGTAGATAGACTCTATGTATCAGGTACATGGTAGATAGACTCTATGTGTCAGGTACATGGTAGATAGACTATGTGTCAGGTACATGGTAGATAGTCTCTATGTGTCAGGTACATGGTAGATAGACTCTATGTGTCAGGTACATGGTAGACAGACTCTATGTGTCAGGTACATGGTAGATAGACTCTATGTGTCAGGTACATGGTAGATAGTCTCTATGTGTCAGGTACATGGTAGATAGACTCTCTGTGTCAGGTACATGGTAGATAGTCTCTATGTGTCAGGTACATGGTAGATAGACTCTCTGTGTCAGGTACATGGTAGATAGTCTCTATGTGTCAGGTACATGGTAGATAGTCTCTATGTGTCAGGTACATGGTAGATAGACTCTCTGTGTCAGGTACATGGTAGATAGACTCTATGTGGCAGGTACATGGTAGATAGTCTCTATGTGTCAGGTACATGGTAGATAGTCTCTATGTGTCAGGTACATGGTAGATAGTCTCTGTGTGTCAGGTACATGGTAGATAGACTCTATGTGTCAGGTACATGGTAGATAGTCTCTATGTGTCAGGTACATGGTAGATAGACTCTATGTGTCAGGTACATGGTAGATAGACTCTATGTGTCAGGTACATGGTAGATAGTCTCTATGTGTCAGGTACATGGTAGATAGTCTCTATGTGTCAGGTACATGGTAGATAGTCTCTATGTGTCAGGTACATGGTAGATAGTCTCTATGTGTCAGGTACATGGTAGATAGTCTCTATGTGTCAGGTACATGGTAGATAGACTCTATGTGTCAGGTACATGGTAGATAGACTCTATGTATCAGGTACATGGTAGATAGACTCTATGTGTCAGGTACATGGTAGATAGACTATGTGTCAGGTACATGGTAGATAGTCTCTATGTGTCAGGTACATGGTAGATAGACTCTATGTGTCAGGTACATGGTAGACAGACTCTATGTGTCAGGTACATGGTAGATAGACTCTATGTGTCAGGTACATGGTAGATAGTCTCTATGTGTCAGGTACATGGTAGATAGACTCTCTGTGTCAGGTACATGGTAGATAGTCTCTATGTGTCAGGTACATGGTAGATAGACTCTCTGTGTCAGGTACATGGTAGATAGTCTCTATGTGTCAGGTACATGGTAGATAGTCTCTATGTGTCAGGTACATGGTAGATAGACTCTCTGTGTCAGGTACATGGTAGATAGACTCTATGTGGCAGGTACATGGTAGATAGTCTCTATGTGTCAGGTACATGGTAGATAGTCTCTATGTGTCAGGTACATGGTAGATAGTCTCTGTGTGTCAGGTACATGGTAGATAGACTCTATGTGTCAGGTACATGGTAGATAGTCTCTATGTGTCAGGTACATGGTAGATAGTCTCTATGTGTCAGGTACATGGTAGATAGTCTCTATGTGTCAGGTACATGGTAGATAGACTCTATGTGTCAGGTACATGGTAGATAGACTCTATGTGTCAGGTACATGGTAGATAGTCTCTATGTGTCAGGTACATGGTAGATAGACTCTATGTGTCAGGTACATGGTAGATAGACTCTATATGTCAGGTACATGGTAGATAGACTCTATGTGTCAGGTACATGGTAGATAGACTCTATGTGTCAGGTACATGGTAGATAGTCTCTATGTGTCAGGTACATGGTAGATAGACTCTATGTGTCAGGTACATGGTAGATAGTCTGTGTGTCAGGTACATGGTAGATAGACTCTATGTGTCAGGTACATGGTAGATAGACTCTATGTATCAGGTACATGGTAGATAGACTCTATGTATCAGGTACATGGTAGATAGACTCTATGTGTCAGGTACATCGTAGATAGTCTCTATGTGTCAGGTACATGGTAGATAGACTCTATGTGTCAGGTACATGGTAGATAGACTCTCTGTGTCAGGTACATGGTAGATAGACTCTCTGTGTCAGGTACATGGTAGATAGTCTCTATGTGTCAGGTACATGGTAGATAGACTCTATGTGTCAGGTACATGGTAGATAGACTCTATGTGTCAGGTACATGGTAGACAGACTCTATGTATCAGGTACATGGTAGATAGACTCTATGTGTCAGGTACATGGTAGATAGACTCTCTGTGTCAGGTACATGGTAGATAGACTCTATGTGTCAGGTACATGGTAGATAGACTCTATGTGTCAGGTACATGGTAGATAGTCTCTATGTGTCAGGTACATGGTAGATAGTCTCTATGTGTCAGGTACATGGTAGATAGTCTCTATGTGTCAGGTACATGGTAGATAGTCTCTATGTGTCAGGTACATGGTAGATAGTCTCTATGTGTCAGGTACATGGTAGATAGACTCTATGTGTCAGGTACATGGTAGATAGACTCTATGTATCAGGTACATGGTAGATAGACTCTATGTGTCAGGTACATGGTAGATAGACTATGTGTCAGGTACATGGTAGATAGTCTCTATGTGTCAGGTACATGGTAGATATACTCTATGTGTCAGGCACATGGTAGACAGACTCTATGTGTCAGGTACATGGTAGATAGACTCTATGTGTCAGGTACATGGTAGATAGTCTCTATGTGTCAGGTACATGGTAGATAGACTCTCTGTGTCAGGTACATGGTAGATAGTCTCTATGTGTCAGGTACATGGTAGATAGACTCTCTGTGTCAGGTACATGGTAGATAGTCTCTATGTGTCAGGTACATGGTAGATAGTCTCTATGTGTCAGGTACATGGTAGATAGACTCTCTGTGTCAGGTACATGGTAGATAGACTCTATGTGGCAGGTACATGGTAGATAGTCTCTATGTGTCAGGTACATGGTAGATAGTCTCTATGTGTCAGGTACATGGTAGATAGTCTCTGTGTGTCAGGTACATGGTAGATAGACTCTATGTGTCAGGTACATGGTAGATAGTCTCTATGTGTCAGGTACATGGTAGATAGTCTCTATGTGTCAGGTACATGGTAGATAGTCTCTATGTGTCAGGTACATGGTAGATAGACTCTATGTGTCAGGTACATGGTAGATAGACTCTATGTGTCAGGTACATGGTAGATAGTCTCTATGTGTCAGGTGCATGGTAGATAGACTCTATGTGTCAGGTACATGGTAGATAGACTCTATATGTCAGGTACATGGTAGATAGACTCTATGTGTCAGGTACATGGTAGATAGACTCTATGTGTCAGGTACATGGTAGATAGTCTCTATGTGTCAGGTACATGGTAGATAGACTCTATGTGTCAGGTACATGGTAGATAGTCTGTGTGTCAGGTACATGGTAGATAGACTCTATGTGTCAGGTACATGGTAGATAGACTCTATGTGTCAGGTACATGGTAGATAGACTCTATGTGTCAGGTACATGGTAGATAGTCTCTATGTGTCAGGTACATGGTAGATAGACTCTATGTATCAGGTACATGGTAGACAGACTCTATGTATCAGGTACATGGTAGATAGTCTCTATGTGTCAGGTACATGGTAGATAGACTCTATGTATCAGGTACATGGTAGATAGACTCTATGTATCAGGTACATGGTAGACAGACTCTATGTATCAGGTACATGGTAGATAGTCTCTATGTGTCAGGTACATGGTAGATAGACTCTATGTATCAGGTACATGGTAGATAGACTCTATGTATCAGGTACATGGTAGATAGACTCTATGTGTCAGGTACATCGTAGATAGTCTCTATGTGTCAGGTACATGGTAGATAGACTCTATGTGTCAGGTACATGGTACTGTAGATAGACTATATGTATCAGGTACATGGTAGATAGTCTCTATGTGTCAGGTACATGGTAGATAGTCTCTATGTGTCAGGTACATGGTAGATAGACTCTATGTGTGTCAGATACATGGTAGATAGACTCTATGTGTCAGGTACATGGTAGATAGTCTCTATGCATCAGGTACATGGTAGATATATGTGGTAACCTTGACTTCATAATTTTATAATTTCATAATCAAAATGTTAGATTAACCCTGAAAACTGAAAATATCTGTAGTGATGGTAATTTAGGCATTACATAGACTCTCAGAGCACATTTCGGAGAAAGCCTGCAGGCCAAGCCTATAATGATAGGGTTGTTTGAGAAAGAGCCATTCCAGTCCCCCAAGAACCAAACACCTTTTAGACATGTGACGGTTGAGCACAGCAAGAGAGGCTGAAAGCGGAGATGCCTCTGTGAGACAAGACAAATGTGGTTGAATCTATACAATAATAGATTACCATTTTTAGGAATGCCAAAGCTGGTTCCTTTCATAGAGTAATACAAAGTGTCAGTTTGGTAGATGGGGTTTTGGGATGGCTCTTGTGGACTGAATAGTATTAACCTAAGGAGCAATGACTATACTGGGTTAATGTTATATCAACACAAGCCCTATTAAGGAAATGTTAAAAGGTCTGAAGTCATCAGACCTCCTCGATGTTGAAAACTGCAAGAAGACACCAAAAAGGAAGTCGGGGGAGAAGTCGCCAACTCATCAACATACCACGGGCCCCCCCCCCCCCCGGTTGCTACAGGCACCCACACGACAAGGAGATGTTGGGGCAGGCAGCCCAACAAGGAGACCGCTTGTGTTTAGATACTTGTGATTGGTGGAACTAGGTTAAGAATAGTGAGGTCATGAAATCTATAAGTATTGGAACAGTAAGGATAGAGGAGCAGGCCAGCTCAGGACACACCACACCGTCCCCAGGGGGTCTGAGTCTGCGCCTCCATCGCCCACCACCGACCATGGTCTACTTTGTCCCTATGTGAGTAAAACTGTATATGGAATAATCACTGTTTGTGATAACTAGAGTAAGATGCCTATCTTAGACCCAGGTTTAATCATGTAGGTGACAGGGAGTACTATGGTCTTATTTCATTAACATAACATGACTAATATTTATGTACAATACTGTCTTTGATGTAAAGAGCCAACGTGTGAGGGCTATTGTGATTTACCTCGTCAAATCCTTTTGTACAATCATGTATTATGCTTGAAGTTTCCTGTATGTAACCAATGCATTATTCCACTCTCGGCCCACGCTGCAATTAAATGAATATTGGACCATAGCTTCTGGTTGTTTGGCTGTACAAATTTATTCTCTACTGGCTATTTTTGGGAGCCCAGATGAGGACCATGTTTTCTATCACACTGTGATCTTTCCCTTCCGCTAGTTAGCAACCTCACTGTGCTGTAATTAATAGATATTCATATAGGCATATACGACAATTGGTGCCGTTTTTAAGACCCGTTCTGATTTGTTCACATAATGAGCATGCAGAAAAAGAGCCGGGAAGTTGGGAATTTGCAGTACACAGTGGTTGGTGGCTCTCTGGAGGATGAGGGAGACGTGGGGTATATAGGAATGTTTATGGTCGTGTATAGCCACAGTAGGGCCCAGGGTGGATATGTGTATTATTTGCTTACAGGACTGGTGGTGTGATGTTAGATTTAGGATGTCCAAAATTAACGGCAGCGCTTGTTGTTCAGTGAAGGGGCAATCATGAGCTTTTTGATGGTTGTGTTGTTATTAGAAACAGGAGGCCGCTGTCGACCTGCTTGCTTGGGGTTTTATTGCAGGAAATACGACCGGCGTATTTGTGCAGTGCCAGGGTAAACAGGAGGATGAAACTTGCGAATTTTTTTTTGATTATATAAGAGCGGCAGCCGACGAAGAGTTATTAGTCATATTGTAGGGACAAGTTAGGGCTGATGTTAGGAGGCGCGGAGGAAAATGGTTGACAAGATGTCGAGTTAGGAGGCTACGTGCAAGAGCAGGCCTAAGTGAGGGAAAGTATACGAATCTGTATGTCTGTCTGGTGAAAGCAAGGGTTTAGTTTAGGTAAAATATTTGAAGGAGATGACGTTGGGTGGTAGGAAGTGGAATAGTCACAGATATGCGGGAAGGAGAGACTGTGAGGTGGCTAAGTGGTTAAGGCGGGGTAGCCAGACATAAAGAAAAGAATGTAGTGTAGAGTTAGAGAAAAGGTGTGATGAGTGTGTGATAGTGGGAATTCTATACCCTGTAAGTGGGTCGAAATTGGTATTATTAAGTATATGACTGGGCTTGCCGCTCGGAGGTACTGTGTATGACGCGGGTGATTAGGAAAATATGGGGTATTTAGGAAAAGGACACTAGAGGATGTTCAGTGATAAATTTTTAGATGGAAAGTCGGCGTACACAAGAATCCAAGGTTAATAGCGTTGCGCCATGTAATCGATGTCTCGTACGGGGGGTCGGTTTGTTTGTATTTGTGTATTTATGTATTTGTGTAAAATGTATGTGATCAGTAGCAAGCTTGACGAAGGTTGTTATGTTGTGACGTGGATCGGATCAATACTTGTCTGAAGCGAATCATATTGGAGATTGGGGCTAACTAGTTTAGCTCTGGGGAGGAGATGCGGTATTCTAGAGATGTTAGAGCGACGATGTGAAAAAATTTACGAAACGCTGTGAGAGCAATTGTTGTTAGGAAGCGAGTCGAGGCGTTCGTTGAGGTGATTGGGGTCATTTTAGTGGTTAAATATGATGCGGTAACAATTGTGTACGAGAGTATCGTGAATGAAAGAAGTCGCATGATGGTGACGTCATGGTGTTGAATGGGGAGTGTGTAACGTTCGCGGCGCGTGGGGCCAGGTGGAGAGAAGGGTAGGAGAAATGATTAATGTTGATCTGTGTAACGGCGTTGGTATATGAGAATGTTTTTAAATTCTTTTACAATAGTTTGTTCTTTTAAAGTGGGTATTTAGACATGTGTAAATTGTTTAGGGTTGGATTGGTACTGGGCGGATTGAATGAATGTGCGGATCTTGAACGTGGCATAACTTGGGGCTTCCGGGAATGCATGGAACCTCTCATTGAGGCTGGCTAGGCTATTAGCTTGCATGCGGCTGTTTTGTGAGATTGCGGGCGACATATGGGATGATTTGAGTATGGGAAATAATGTTTGGGGAGTAGTAGTGGACGCGGTAGGATGTCGTGGCATTTTTAGGAATGTCGTGGCATGTTTAGGATGTCGTGGCAGATTTTGGTTGTCGTTGCAACGTTATGGTGACAGTCGCATCGGTTGCTACTGCGCATGTGCGGATCGTTTTTCGTTCGTTTTCGCTCAGGGGACGGTGGTAAGTGTTAATATTTTTGCTTTGTGTTGTAGATCTGGAAGTGGTTCGGTTTATGGTTGTTGTTACTACGAGTATGTGTACGCAGGGGAAGATAGGTAACGATTATCAGTGATTGGTTTAAGGGAGGAAGTTGAGAATAGGTTGCAGACGTTGTCAGAGTGTAGATGATTTAATATACATGCCCATAATTAAGCTGGGATTCATAAAACCGGCTATACTGGGTAGATTGTATTATTGTCTTTGATACACAGGGGTATATTTTTAACCAGGGGGGAATGAGTAGTGATTGATTAAAAATAGTACAGTTGAAAACATACAGTTGTTAAGGGGAGGCAGACAAGAGATGGAGTCACCCGTTTTAAATACATCATAACTTTTATTGCATACATGATACACAGATAAACGGTAGTTTGGGAGTAATAATGGGCTGAGTTGGGTGAAATGTTCTACAGAGTGAGATATGTGTATGGTATGAGGAAGTATTGAGAACTGTTTTTCTGAAATGAGTGATGCTTACATGTATGATGAGTTGATGGACGTTGCCGGTGATAGGTTAAGATTTCACAAAACTAACCTTATCAGTGACTATTGTTTGAGAAGGGAAATACTGTGTGCACTGCACAAAACAAGTGTGTACATGTGTGATGTTGTAGATTATGGGAGATAGTCATTGGGGAGAAAATCAATGGGGGTTTATACTGCAAAACATTGCAGTGAGTCCATCAGTAGGGAATGATTTCGTTTGCCTGTGACCAAGTTAGACACACAATTTAACTACTCTGGGTCAATGTATCATTTAAAAGTGGGAACAAAATATATACATTAAGTCTGTGGGGGATGCTTAGGTGGTAATTTTATTACTTAAATGATGTTGTGTTAAAAAAGTAATTGTTTTAATCTGTGTGACATGTACAATTGTGAGCTTAGAATAATGATGTTGTGTTTGACTGGAGTTTAAAATATAGCTTGATAAAATGAAAATGCTTGTATAGGATATACATTGATGTTAAGATGTCAGATTTAAGTTACACTGTTGGATTAATGTTGCTGCAAGTCTTTAGGTGTAGGCTTGTTGGTATATGTATTTTGTTGCATTGCTATGTTGAAATACTGTTAGAATGTTATATCTTTAAGGCCATTGATTTATATAGGCTGATGTTTATATTAGGATTGATTGCAAAATCCTTGGGTCACAGTGGGATAATAGTGACAGGGGGTTTGTTTAGATGCTGCTTTGATGTAAGATTGTGTTTTAGCAGTTATTATAAATGATTTTGTGTGTAATGACTAACTTCTGTTGAGTTGCAGGGGGGTCATGGGGTAAAGGAATTTAGGTTAGGTCATGGGAAACCCACAAGAGTGACCCAGACTATCTTTACTAAGCAATTTAGGAACGGCCCAAGGGGGGTCAAGAAGGGAGTGAGATTGGACGCAACAGGAGAGAGGTCACAGAGGTGAAGATAGGAGTGTACAGTTGTACAGCTGCAAACAGGGGCGGTTATACGACAGGGAGACGGAGTGGAGCTAGGCAGTTAGAAGCAGGGTATGTAGAGGTCAGAGGTGAAGATGCAGAAGACAGTTGTAAAGTGAGATAACAGTTGGCAGTTATTTTTACGACGGGGGAGATGTTGAGACAGAAAGCAGCTAATTTAAGAAGAGGGTAGGAGACGGTTGAATAGGAGCAAAATCAGATGAGGTTATTTACATTTGATTAGGGCGGCCTGTTTGATTGAAGGAATAACCTGGAATTATCACGGTTCTAGCAGGCTGGGGTGACTTCAGGTTGAAAAAGGGGTTCTGCTAGACCCTTTGAGTGCAGAGGTTAAGAAGATATGGTATTAGCCTGATAATGAGTGTAGCCTGATGAGAGAGCAGAAGAGGGAGGAACAAACTAAACCATTGTCGGTCTGTGGTTGATTAATGAGTTGTATGAGAGAGAGTTTGGAAGTATTTGTTTAGGTTCAAATGATCAGTGTGAACGGTGGATGATTGTGTGCCAGGTGGTATGCAAGTGTGGGAGCAGCGTGAAAGTATATGTTTATAATATGAAGGATGTGTGATAGAAAGGACAAGGGAGATGATCTGTGTGGCTGAGAATGATGGAGAGTGTTGGTTATTTTGTGTGGTTGAGAGATTATGTTGTATGAAAGGGGTTTTGATGCAGGAGTGAAGGAGTGAGCGATGTCATTTTGATTTCAGTTCATATCATTTGAATGAAAGAGTTTGTTTTTGTTTAAAGTAACAGCCACTGTGGGGTGCTCAGGAGGTGTGGATGATGTTGAATTGTGATGTTTGATTGGTTTTTGCTTTTATTTCTTTTCTGGGAACTCTAATGTTCAGGATTGAATGTGTTGTGACACTGAGAAATTGGATGAAAGCGTTTACTTTAGGTCATATTATTTGGTTGAGTGTCAAGGTTTAAAGTTTTATTTTGGAAACAGTGGTGGTGTTGGTACAGATACACTGCTTTCAGTTAAGTTTGATTTTTGTATGTATGAGTGAGTGTGAATGTACATTTTTAAATTTATTTTCTAAATGTTTTGATCTGTGGTTGTGTGGACTGTAAGAGGGTTGAATAGGTCACGAGTCGCAGGGACAGGATGCTGTTCCGTTTGAGGGTGTGTGTGAGGATTGATGATAGAGGGTGTGTTATATTTAAATATTTGGTTAATTATTTGGTTTTTGTTTTTAACTGTGTTACATGAATTTGGCGGGAGAGGACTGTTGAAGGCTGGGATGCATTGGAACAGATCGAGGCTGGGATGCATTGGATCAGATCGATGACAGTTAAGTAGTGCCACCACAATTTGCATATGGAATTAATGGCTTCCCTTATTAAGTATGTTGACATATTGTGTAAAAAGATTTGCTCTGTGCTTGTTTCTTCACCAGCTCAGTAAAAGGAGGAAGGCAGATCAACGGTGGGAGAGACATGAATACATTACATTAGAGCGGTAACGTAGGATTTCATTTTTCCCTGTTACTCTGCAGTCCAATGGTGGTCAATTACAAATTGTGGTGAGAGAATTCTTGTACACGGAGACCCCCGCCTATACAAACCCCATGCGGGTGGGGCCAGGTTGTAAAAACTGAACAGATGTGGTTTGGAGGAACTTCCACGCTATAATCGTCTGACGACGGGTTGTCATGAGATGAAGGATGACTAGACCTGGACATGTGACCTGGCCGGGGGGGGCAGAGCCAGTCTGAAGGCTGAGCTGAGAATGTGTGAACAAGGTTCTCTGGGGAGTTATGGAGTTGTGATTGGACTGTAGGGGACAGGGACAAGACTGGATAGGTACTGATGGGCTTTGTCTTGTGCACATTGATTTGGTAGGACGCGCAAGCAAAGGGCGGATAAATTACACAATGCAGGGTCAGATAAAGATGCATTCACATAAGTGAGGAGATGGCCAGAGTGAGGAGAATGGGTGAAAGAACATTTTCGTTGAAATTCTGCTTTCCTCTGCCAAAACTGAGCTGTGGAAACAAGAAGTGACAAGATTATGACCATTGTATGTGTCATAAAAGGGGGGAGGATAGGTGGGAAGCAATTGATTGATTATGCAGATGTGATTGTACTATCTTAAGGAAAAAATTAGCAGAAAGAAGAGATTATTTCAGAGAATGAATGTAAAATGAAAATATTGTGATACTAATGGATCTTGTCTCCCCAGATCATGTAAACGGATACTGTAATTAAAAAAAAAAAATTGTGATTGATTATACTTTAAATGTGTAATGTTTAGATTAAATTGTTTTAATTGTTTTTAGCATATTCAACGTGCCCAGAGGAACGAGGCCTGATGAAAGAGTGGTAAACACTGTTTCATTTAAGGCAGAGTAGCTTAATTGGGGTTCTGGATGAATGGGTCATTTTGGATTCCCCGGGAGGGGGCCATAGTCAGGGGAAATGTGGGAAAGAAAAGAAGAAGACAAGAAGGCCAAAATTGATGAGATGTACCAAAGAAGAATGGAAAAAATTGAGAAGAAAAATTGAGAAAAATTCAAATTTTTATGATTTTTGTTATTATGTTAAATTGTATGGCTAGTATGTATAGAAATTAAGTCAAGATAATTGTAATATGACATTAGTAAAATGTCAAAGGGAGGAATTGTGGTAACCTTGACTTCATAATTTCATAATTTCATAATCAAAATGTTAGATTAACCCTGAAAACTGAAAATATCTGTAGTGATGGTAATTTAGGCATTACATAGACTCTCAGAGCACATTTCGGAGAAAGCCTGCAGGCCAAGCCTATAATGATAGGGTTGTTTGAGAAAGAGCCATTCCAGTCCCCCAAGAACCAAACACCTTTTAGACATGTGACGGTTGAGCACAGCAAGAGAGGCTGAAAGCGGAGATGCCTCTGTGAGACAAGACAAATGTGGTTGAATCTATACAATAATAGATTACCATTTTTAGGAATGCCAAAGCTGGTTCCTTTCATAGAGTAATACAAAGTGTCAGTTTGGTAGATGGGGTTTTGGGATGGCTCTTGTGGACTGAATAGTATTAACCTAAGGAGCAATGACTATACTGGGTTAATGTTATATCAACACAAGCCCTATTAAGGAAATGTTAAAAGGTCTGAAGTCATCAGACCTCCTCGATGTTGAAAACTGCAAGAAGACACCAAAAAGGAAGTCGGGGGAGAAGTCGCCAACTCATCAACATACCACGGGCCCCCCCCCCCCCGGTTGCTACAGGCACCCACACGACAAGGAGATGTTGGGGCAGGCAGCCCAACAAGGAGACCGCTTGTGTTTAGATACTTGTGATTGGTGGAACTAGGTTAAGAATAGTGAGGTCATGAAATCTATAAGTATTGGAACAGTAAGGATAGAGGAGCAGGCCAGCCAGACCCGCCACACACCAAACCCAGGGGGTCTTTCTGGTCTCCATCGCCCACCACAGACCATGGTCCGACTTTGCCCTATGTGAGTAAAACTGTATATGGAATAATCACTGTTTGTGATAACTAGAGTAAGATGCCTATCTTAGACCCAGGTTTAATCATGTGGTGACAAAGAGTACTATGGTCTTATTTCATTAACATAACATGACTAATATTTATGTACAATACTGTCTTTGATGTAAAGAGCCAACGTGTGAGGGCTATTGTGATTTACCTCATCAAATCCTTTTGTACAATCATGTATTATGCTTGAAGTTTCCTGTATGTAACCAATGCATTATTCCACTCTCGGCCCACGCTGAAATTAAATGAATATTGGACCATAGCTTCTGGTTGTCTGGTTGTACACACTTATTCTCTACTGGCTATTTTTTGGGAGTCCAGATGAGGACCATGTTTTCTATCACACTGTGATCTTCCCCTTCCTCTAGTTAGCAACCTCACTGTGCTGTAATTAATAGATATTCAGATAGGAATATACGACATATACTATGTGTCAGGTACATGCTAGACAGAACACGAATATGGTCTAAGGTTAAAAAATAGTGAAGTTATCCTTTAATACGCTGGCCACTTACACATAGTATGTATTACTTCCTGCTACTATCCAGTCTTTCCTTTGGACGGTTGCTCTCAGCAGGATAATTGAGGTGTACATCACACTGATGGAGCTGTCCCCTCTCGGTTCCTTACATCTGTTTAACGTATCCTCTCCATCAGGCAGCCATCTCTTCTATAGTGCAGGGCCGATGAGCCCACAGCGACCACTGATCTAACTTCCACGCCCGTGCCGCGGTTATCAAGCCAGGCGCCTGTAGGTAAAAACGTGGCGTTACATTGGTGCCGTGACCCCAAACGGCTACGTCAATTACCACCGACGTCTGATCTATCTCAATTAGCGCTAGTCGTCTGTCTGTATCTGATTTGTTGTCCAAACACAAGCGGGGTGGCGTGTGCACGAACACAAGACGAGGGCTGTGCGCACGCGGACGCAGGAACACTCGGGCACACGACACGCGAATGCGTCGCGAGAGACAGACGTTATGCCTCTCGTCGCGCGCGTTCAACAAACAAACACACAGTCCTCTAACGGTGTGCGATCAGAGCAGGTGCTAACATGGCGTGTAATTAACATGTCATAATCAATGTGGGGTAGTTTGACACCTTGTAATCACTGTGTGGAGATTAGCACGCATAGCCCCGGGACGGACACACACACACACACACACACACACACACACACACACACACACACAGGCACACACACACAGGCACATGCACGAACATGCAAACACAGGTGATAACACGCGTGCATGTGCTAAAATACGTGTGCAGTCTGAGACACGTAGACGTACATACACACACAACACAGATGCACACACAAGTGCACACCCAGACATGCGCTCACACACACACACTCACACACACACACACACACACACACACACACACACACACACACACACACACACACACACACACACCATGGACAGACACACACACACACGCACACACACACACACACACACACACACACACACACACACACACACACACACACACACACACACACACACACACACACACACACAGGGGCTGTTTAATATCATTTACATAATGAGGGAGCAGCCACAGTAATAGCTTTTTCCTTTCTCTTATTATCATAATTTCACCCTGGGCGAACAAGGGAACGAGAGAGAGAGAGAGAGAGAGAGAGAGAGAGAGAGAGAGAGAGAGAGAGAGAGAGAGAGAGAGAGAGAGCGAGGGGGAGAGAGAGAGAGAGGGGGGAGAGAGAGAATGGTGTCTCCTGGTTACCTTGGAACAACTCTTCCTCAAAGTCAAGGCCAACTCCCCCCTTTTTCTCTGTCACACACACACACTTCTTTCTTCCTCTCCGTTGGTCTCTCACTCTCTTTCTCATAACCACCTCTTAAACTCAATCTACCTCTTAAACTCAATCTACCTCTTAAACTCAATCTACCTCTTAAACTCAATCTACCTCTTAAACTCAATCTACTTAACACATTGAGGAAGCCATTAACCCTTTCACTGTGACAATACACAGGAGGTTATAACCCTTTCACTGCCACACGACAGCAGGTTAACCATTTCACTGCCACACTACAGACGGTTAACCTTTTACTATCACACTAGTCGGTAGTGTGATAGTAAAGGGTTAACCTTCTGTAATGTGGCAGTGAAAGGGTTAAACACTGGAACAAATCGTATTCAGAACAGGTAACATGCATAATGTATGTATTGTAAAAAAGAAATGCCCCGTTCAGGCATTCGTAGTTGAATCCTTTTTAAACTGCATATGTGTATAAGACTGTTTCAACGGTTTATAATGTGTTTCTTGGGGGTGCAGGCCAGAATGGCCGCATGGTCGGATAAAGACTGTACTGTAACCACTGTAATGATCCTGCTCGCCAGTGTCCTTGAGCAAGGCACTGAATCCCAAAGGGGTGCTGTGAAATGGCCGACTCTGCGCTCCAAGCCTGTTGGAAGGCCTACATGTATTGGGATATGAGGGGGGGGGGGGACCTTTCCCCCACGGGTCCGGTGCAGGTTAATAAAGTAATCTAAAGTCCAAAATTCTAAATTTCACGTATTAGGGGCGACAGTGGCTCGGGAGGTCGTCTGGTAATCCGGAGGTTCCCGGTTCCATGCCCGCTCCTCCCCGGGCAGCGTGTCGATGTGTCCTTGAGCAAAGACACTTAACCCCCTAATTGCTCCCGATGAGCAGGTTGGCACCTTGCACGGTCGCCTCCGCCATCGGTGTGTGAATGTGTGAGTGAACGGGTAAAATGTGAGCAACAAATTGTAAAACGCTTTGGATAAAAGCTGCTTTGCACCATTTACCATTTAGCTCTGCATCGCTGCATATTCCCCTGCATCGTCAGAGCCGTCCACTGAGCCGCGAGGATCAGATGAACGGGCTTGTCTTGTGTTGTCTCGTGTCTACTGTAATTGTATCCTGTAAAACCACACATACCGCACTCTGAAAAAAAAAAAAATGACTTTCAGGTACATTTGTAAAATCAATGTATAATGTGTACTCTCTCCCTCCCACTCTCTCTCTCTCTCTTGCTCTGCTCCCTGGGGGACCGGGGGGGACGGGGGGGACGGGGGGGACGGGGGGGGGGGGGACGGAATAGGGTTGTGTTCTACTTCTGAAAACCAAAGGGAAAAAAAGTCAAGAGATCAGACTCATGGGTCTGTATCTGTCTGGAGAGAGAAAGTCATCGATTTCCGACTGAAATAAGGTAAGGGTACGTTACTTTTCATAACAGTAGGATCAAGTGTTGGAGGGGGAGAGAGAGAGAGAGAGAGAGAGAAGAGAGAGAGAGAGAGAGACAGAGAGAGAGAGAGAGAGAGAGAGAGAGGATGCAGTGGCGTCTTCTGTCATATTTCCTCACCTGTCCTCTCCTCTTTCATTCCTT
>NW_028171305.1:28317-30817 GCF_963971535.1 Notolepis coatsorum
TAGCGCTGAGGGCCATTAATACGCTCGTTTGCTTCACCCCAATAGAGCCGCGCTGAATTATACATAACGCGGGTCGCTGTATGTTGAACTGTGCCGGTTTTGGATTCTAACCACACATTGTAATGCATTGGGTGCATCTTTTACCACAGAAAGCCACACCACTTTAATAAAGGCACAGTCTGTGACTGTTTTGTTTTTATTGTGGATCCCCATTAGTCTACTCTACACCAAAGTGAGACTACTCTTCCTGGGGTCCAAACATTTAAAATACAAACACAAAAAAAAGTTAAATTAAAATATAAAACCACAAACATTGAAGTACTGAACAAAACAAGCTCACTCAATATATCAGATATCACAATTCTCCAACCATAAAAAAATATTCCACAATCAGTCCATGAGAACAAAACAGATAATATACTCATAATATAGCATAACTTTTCTCAAGTCACCGATCAACTATATTTTTCCATACAAATTTCCATAATAAGTCAATGACCAAAATGTATCTCGTTATTCCTGAGCACAATTTTAAACTTTTTTTTTAACATAAATTTGTTCCTTACCATAGTTATATTTCTCTGTATACTATTCCAATAATAATAATAATAATAATAATAATAACTTCGTTTTATATAGCGCCTTTCAGAGGACCCAAGGTCCTCTGAGATGACAAATTAACAAACATAGTGGACAGACACAACACATATACAGTGAGAAATTAGGGGTTAAAGGCCAAGTTGAAGAAGTGGGTTTTGAGCAATTTTTTAAATGAGTCCAGAGTTGGGGGCGTTGCGGAGTTCTGCGGGGAGGGAGTTCCAGAGGGTGGGAGCTGCCACACTGAAAGCTCTGTCCCCGAAGGTCCGCAGTCTGGTTTGGGGGATGGAGAGCTGACCAGTGTCCGTGGATCGCAGGGACCGTGACTGAGTGTAGGGGTGGAGGAGGTCAGTGAGGTACTGAGGTGCCAGGGCGTGAAGGGAATTGTTTGATTTGATGGGGAGCCAGTGGAGGTGGATGAGGGTGGGGGTGATGTGCTGCCAGGGTTTGGTGCGGGTTAGAACCCTGGCAGCTGAATTTTGAACATACTGGAGCCTGTCCAGGGTTTAGCTTGGGACCCCAGACAGGACCCCGTTGCAGTAGTCCAGGCGGGAGGTGACGAAGGCGTGGATGAGGGTCTCAGCTGTGGAGTCGGAAAGTGATGGTCGGAGTCTGGAGATGTTTCTGAGGTGGAAGAAGGCGGATTTGGTGACGGAGTTGCCATGGGATTGATAGGAGAGGGTGGAGTTCAGGATAATGCCCAGGTTGCGGACCTTGGGGGATGGGCAGATGGAGCAGCCGTCTATGTTGAGGGTGAGATCCCCAACCTTCCAGAGCAGGCCCTTGGGTGCTACAACCATGAGCTCAGTTTTATAGTTGTTGAGTTTGAGGAGATTAGATGACATCCATGTCAATAAGCAACTGCTCTATACATTACCGTCTTTCTCAGAGCATTTGTTTTTGGTAGAGGTAAAGTAAAGCATGCATCTGCAGTGCAGGGCCCTTTAACACAGAAAGATACACCACTTTTTTATTTAACCTTTATTTATCCAGGCAAGCAATTAAGAACACATTCTTATATACAAAAGCAGCCTGTCCAAAAAGCAACGGCCTTTTGTGGGAAGGGGGGTGGGAGGCTGTAACAAAAACAAGGTTATGTACTGTACATGTATACAAGTAAATAAAATACAAAAAAAAAGGCACAGTATGTGACTGCAGTGCACGGGCCCTTTAACACAGAAAGATACACCACTTTAAAGGCACAATCTGCAGGGCCCTTTAACACAGCCGCCGTACTGCTGCCGCTACGGTCATCGATCAGCCTTGTAAGTGGATTGAAGAAACAAGTGATTGAGAGCACGTGGGTTTTTACATCAGTGTTTAGACACAAGTGTGGAGTCGGGACCCACATTAGGGGTCTTGGGGGAGATCAACATGGGTCTCCCCAAATAACAGGAAGGAAAAGCCCTCTCAAGTCAAATAAAAAATAGACATATTGAATAAAACACTACAAAGTTTTGGTAGTTTTCTTATTTTCTTTTTAACCTTTTCCCTCATCCCCCAATTTAGTTGTTATGCCAATTCCCTTCCTGGTTGTTGCACTGCCCTACTGTCAGTCTGGGGAGGGTTTAGACTACCACATGCTGCCCTACTGTCAGTCTGGGGAGGGTGTAGACTACCACATGCTGCCCTACTGTCAGTCTGGGGAGGGTGTAGACTACCACATGCTGCCCTACTGTCAGTCTGGGGAGGGTGTAGACTATCACATGCTGCCCTACTGTCAGTCTGGGGAGGGTGTAGACAACCACATGCTGCCCTGCTGTCGGTCTGGGGAGGGTGTAGACTACCACATGCTGCCCTACTGTCGGTCTGAGGAGGGTGTAGACTATCACATGCTGCCCTACTGTCAGTCTGGGGAGGGTGTAGACTACCACATGCTGCCCTACTGTCGGTCTGAGGAGGG
>NW_028171305.1:35817-53317 GCF_963971535.1 Notolepis coatsorum
ATATGGCGACAATAATGTGATCAAGAGGCATGGTTTCCAGTCTTTGGCCTTTAACTGGCTTGATATGTTTATTCACAGAGTGGGAGCATTTACACATGAGTCCTCTCTTACTGAGGGAATGGGGGAAAAGAGAGAAAGGGGGAGGATACACAAATACTTATACTCGTCATCTACTAGTACTCCAGAGTACCTCCGCCTAGAACGCCCTCCAGTGGACACAGATATACATGCAGTTAGGCACTAGTGTGAACAGTTACATGCAGTTAGACATTTACTAACAATCCCACACAGAGTCTCTAGCTTGACATGATTCACATTCCTTTACAGCTGTGGGTAGGGTGTTCCACATTGATGTGGCATAATTGCGAAACATGTTTAGTCCCTTGTTTGAGCCTGTCATGAATAATGCTAATTATAGCTCATAAAATGTACTGGAAAATGTCCCTAAAGAAGGTTTTAAATAGGATTTGGTCAGAAAACAGCTGTCCTATTCAGGCAACCAAAGGGGTCAAAGTGCCAAGCTAGAGGCAGCTACTGTTACAGGAAAACAGATCTTTGATGCAGATAAGAGGAACTGTGTAATTACTCATAGTCAGTTTGTTAAGGAAATACAACTGTGTGCAAAATGAATGAACCATGTTTTAATCTTAAACAGTCAAAGTGTAACAGTTGGAAATCAAATATACTTGTAAGAACTAGAGTAACTTAGTTCTCAGATTGTCTGTGTCTACAGAGACTGATACGTGCCTGCTCAAAACAGAGGTCTTGCCCTAGAGAGTGTGTGTGTCGATTTACATATAGTATTTAGCCAGCAGCTGGAACAAAGGATTTAAATACATCACAGGCTGCTGTGAGATGTTGGGGGTTCATGTGACCTGCGCCTTGTGACAACACAGAGATAGACAGCTGTAAGTAGGAGGAATTTAAGTATACTATTTCAGTAACTAAAGTATGGTTATATCCATAATGAAGCTTTGAATTAAACTGTAAATAAACTGTTATATTGTACAAAGGCTGCTGAATGGAATAAGATGAAACATGTTGTAGTTATGATAAGAGAGTCATTGAAGGTTTACAATCAAGCCTTGTTTGAACCAAGTTGGACATATTTAAAATGATAACTAAGATGAACTGTTAGCATAGAAGATTGAATAAAGTTAAAAGAAATAATGAGAACACTATAAAACTGGGCTTGATGGTAAAAGAGTGACTCTCATCTGAAACCTCGTGAAAAATCGCTTTTGAGTCAAGAATAAAATGTCTGTGTTTAGGGAATCAATCAGAATTCAACCATAAATATCTTGAGGCTTAATACCAAAAGTATTAATCCTAATTTTGAGTAATTCTATTACTCTGATTTGGAACAAAGGGGACGGTTGGTCAGAAAAGCAACCCCCAATTTCAAATACAAGCAGACTGTGAAAGCTTGTGATTGGATGAGACCATATGTGTGATGTCACTGATGACCTCACGCCAAGGGGTTTCAACTCATTGATAAAAGTGGAGTGTTGGAAACACACGACACACAGAACACCCACGACCCCAGCGGCAGGACGGTGAACGAGAACAGACGAAGAAACTCATCGCCATAGCAACGGAGGAAAACAAAGGACATTGAAGCGGGAACTTCCTGGTTTTCAGCAGACAAAGAACTTGAGTTAAACTAGATAGATTCAACGCTGTTTTGAACATCATTTATTTGGGAATAGACTCTTGTTTTAACAAAGACTCAACTTTGTTGGACATTTCAAACCTTTTAGTATAGAATTACCTTGTGTTTTATATGCAATAAAATGCAACCCTTCTGACAAGAGAGCCGCATCTTGCTTGATGATTCTTCCATCACCTCACTATTCTCCTATGGGTAACGTAACCAGCAACTTAGATCAAAACAACAGCAGAGTACTGTACTGTTAAGATAATACTATACTTCACGAGACAAGTCCATTAGAAGAGACGACACTTGGTGCTAGACCCGTTCTGGACTACGGCCTCTTAAGGACGTCTCTCAACGCATCACCACATCGACGTTTACTGTGACGTCAACGACTGCTTCGCCTTCAACAATGCGACCTGAGATCTATGTGGAACGAGGTGAGTACAAAAAACAAGGCGTCATGCTGAAAATTACGTCCAGCAGGGACTAGGGTTCTGTTAAAGTTTAGACCACGGCTCCCAGGATGAGATGTGTGTGTTGGCAAGGATCAGTGAAGTCGGAAATCACAATGATCGACTCTGGCCTCGACTGTACAGACGGATTCTGAATGAGGGCGCAGATAGGGCTTAAGGTGCTTGGGTTAAATATAATCTAATATTGGATGCGTCACTTCAGTGTGGATCAGTGGTATAGGATCGCACGGGTAAAGTGAGTGGTTATGTGGCGTTTGATATCTCGTCGTTGAATTACGTCGTTAATCATACGTGGATGTAATGAGAACATTTTGAAGTGACTAAGTGGGGCGGCGTTCAAAAATGTTAGGTTTGCTGAAAGGCCTGCATTTGTGCAGGGCTCCTAGCAAGTCAAAGGTGTGTTGGATCATTTCGAACCTCTGTTTACGGATCAGAAACGAATGAACTCTCGTGCCTGATGGCTGTCGCTTTAATAGAAGGGGCTTGCTTGGATATATCTCGGAAATCTATCTCTAGTTGTGCTCAAGGCGAGTAAGAGATATGGTGGAATATATGAAAGGCAAGTATGATGTATCAAACCTTTTGTTGGGCGATGGACAGTAGACACGAGAGAGAGTGGTGCCGAGGGCGCACAATACTAGTTTTAATCAAGTAGCCGCTGGGCTCACGAATGACGGTGGAAGTATAAAGCGTTATGGAGTCAATAAGTGTGTTTCGAGTATTGTAGCATGACACCAGAAGCAGACTGTGTGGCTATGATACAACTTTCGACTCTGGCTCGCCCTTTGTGTTCGAGCCAGGGGAGGGGATTGGACATTTTTTGCTGCCTGTGAGCACAGGGAGTTTAAAGAAGAAAATGAAATCTGCAAAATCCAGCTGAAGGGCCTGCTAATTTGAGACGTTCTATTCCGTTATTGTGAGTCGCGTTGAGAGATAGTACTTAAGAAGGCCGGCCGGCTATTCGTCTGTTTATCTGTTATGAGTAGGATAATGTTGTGATTGTTGCATGTACAGCAACAATAAGTGGGCACTTATGAATGGGAGTTTGTGTGTAAATATGTTAGCTGTGGGTAAAGCGTTAGTACTTATGAATGAATGCGTGTATGTATGTACAGACGCAGCGCTCAAAAATCAAACCAATTCTGCTGCTTGTCTGCTGCTTGTTGCTGCTTGTGTGCCACTTAAGTCTACTCAGGTGTTAATTTTCCGGGGGTGTTGGCTGGGGGAACAAAGGGAGGGTAGTTAACTTAAGTGCTTCCCCAGGGAGGGGGTCGGGGGCTACTGCCCTCAGACCCCCAAAATAATTTTTATATGGGCAGTCTGACTTGGGGTACTGACCATATATTAGTGTTGCAATGCATGATAAGTAAACAGTGAAAAAAGCTAAGAAATCTGATGGGGCTGGGACATTTGGGACGAATAAAAATTTAAGATGAAAATCTGCCCAGCCTGTGGGAGGAAGTGGAGGTGTGAAATCTGGCCCGGTCAAGAACAATAGAGGAGTGGTAGAGAGTGGTAGAGAGGCATGAGAGGTTTGAGTTTTGAGTGCTGTATCTGTACAAGAGTACCGTTATGTATTTCATATGATAAACGGCGTGATCGCGCGGTGGAACCTCGCGAGATGCGCGCGTGTTCGTTATCCAACGTAGCTTAGCTATTAGCTTAGCTGCTAGTTAGCCGCGAGGGTGGTCGGGGGCTTAGATATAGACGTTGCGTCGTGATATCATGTATATTGAAGGAATCGTGGGTGAGGTGTATTTAATAGTAATCGACTTGTGTGTCGCGATTATGGAATTCTGTTGTATTGAACTCATTGTTTAATGCAAAAGAAATCAAATAGTTCGATAAAAGTTTGAACCGGAAGTCGTTCTAAATATCCGGTTGATGTGTGGGAAGGAGCGCTTGATAATACTCGTCGATGAGTCCAGGTGGGTGGTGAAAACGGGAAATGGAAGCGATAAATTTGATACACAAGGGTGCTCGGAGGGGCGGAGTCGCGGGCGATATTAAAATTTTTTTTATTGTTTAAACTGTGAAATGGCGTTTAGTTCTGTTGCGGGGTAACACCGTGGTAGCGCTGACGTCGCTGGTTGTTATGACGCTCGGTAAGCGGGACAAGTTGCCGTTTAAGGCTTCGTGGCTAATGCTAGGTTGTGCTAAGCTAACTAGCTTTGCTATAGCTAACGAAGCTAACGTTGCTACTGTTGTGAATGGGGGCAGCTGGCGATGCTAGGCTAAGCTGAGCTAACTAGCGTATGCTAAGCTACCGGAGCTAACAGTGCTAATAGTATGAACGGATGGTTAGGGAGGAGTTAGGCACTCCGAACCTCTAGCCGTCAACAGGCGGCAGTGGGCTCGCAAGAGTCTGGGCGCACGTTAAACACAACATATAGTGCTGAGGAGTTACTGAATGGCCTCCGTGCGTAACGAGGTATGAATCAACATACCACTGTGGTACCGCCTAGTCGGCCCTGATGTCGCATGTAAGGAAATGTTGGCACGGGGTGGTACGTGGATGACAGTCCACACCTAGCAGAGGGGGAGATGTGCCAGAGGGGCAATCCACCTTTGTGAACAGGCTAGGCTGGCGAAAACGGTCAATATTTCCATGCCCAGAGCAAGCGGGATGGGGACAAGACTGTCGGTTTCTAAACTGAGTGGCTGATAGGTACTACGGACAGTCAGCCGCTTGGGGTCCTGACTTGATGACGGACTATGAGGTCGCTATCGACTGGGTCGCCAGCCGGTCAGGAGAGCGTTATGGCAGGGAGACCATAAATGCACCTGGCTCAATGTACAGTCAGGCCACAGTAACCTTACTAGCCGATACAGGGTTAGTAGGCGAGTTGTGCTTCTGTGATCAGTGTTTTTGAAAAGAAAATGCTGGGAAGCAGAGGGATGAGGGGTGTCAATTCAGAGGAATCTGGATTGTCACTCCTAAGATTGGAAAGGGACCCAGCCTAATACTGCACCCGAAGTTAAAAGAAGGGGACTTCTTCTGTTCATGAGAGGAGACCTTACCGCCGGAAGTGGAGGCCTGTATCCCTGTTGGGGGAGAGGGGGTCCGGCGTAGGAGACAAGGCGGCCCTGAAAAGCTGGTTGTCCCACGTTTGCGCCTCCTAAACTAATTTGGGGAAAGGTGCATCTAAGAGGGGAAAAAGTGCATCCGAACGGGAGAAGGGTACTCTTAACTGGAGGGAGGTTGAAGGGTCAAAGTGTTTTATATTGTATTAACGTTATGTTGGAGTTGTTCTGTACTACGTGTGACGTAGGTTTGCATTATATTGTATACTGTTGATGGGGTACTGTGTAACAGTGTGTCTAGACAAGGGAGTGGGTTTATTTTTGTTATAACATTATACGGGGAATAACAGTGGGTTGCGACTTGCGCCCACCAACTTCCGGGATCAACATCCGGTGTCCCATTTTAAAGGGAACGGTTGTTTAGTAAGTTAAAGCTCTTGTGAAAGTGTGCATGTTGTGAATGAGACTGTTTTGTGAACCGGCAGTGTAATTAATATGATAAAAGCAGTGTGCATTTGGTTAGGAGATATTTTTATAGTCATGCCGGTCCGTGCATGCGCACTATGGACGCGAGTGATAATGTGTGGTACAGGGTAGCCTCCGCCAGGTGGATTCTGGGTAGGTCGATACAGGTGATGTTTAGTAAATACGGCAGGGGGCAGTGTTGGCTAATAGGTTGTTGTGTTTCATATTCCTCTACTTAATCTCTCTTTCGCCCGTTCTCTCTCTCTTTCTCAGTCTCTCTTTCTTTCTTTCTTTCTTTTTCTCTCTCTTTCTCTCTCTCTTGCCTGTTCACTCTCTCTCTTTCCCTCCTTTTCCATTCTCTTTCTCCCTCCTTTAATCTCCCCCTTTCATTACCTGACTCTCTCCCTCCCTCTCCCTCTCTCTCTCTCCCCCTCCTTCCCTCCATCTCCCTCCTTTCCTCCCTCCCTGTCTCTCTCTCATATACTCACTCGCTCTCTCTCTTTTTCTCCCTGGTCACAAGGATAAAGTTGAAATCTAAATTAACTTGTGATATTCGATTATAGAAGTATGTTTTCAATTTGATGTTAACAAATAAAGTTTTAGACTTGAATCTGTATCTGTTCTAAGCAGTTATGGCCGGTTTTAAGTACTGGTAATTTAGATTTTTGCTAAGTTGATGATATTGCATTTAGTTAGAGCATTGTAATAGGGATAATTGATGTTTAGTTTAAAGAATAGATGGAGTAAAAAGGTGTACATTTGGAAGTGTGATGAGGTACAATGATACACTCACTCTTTCTCCTACACCGACTCTCATTCCCCCCTCCCCTCTCTCCCTTCCGGCTCTCTCTTTTTTTCCTTTCTCTCTTCCCTCCTAACTCCTTAACTGTGCCCCCCCTCCCCTCTCCTCCCTGATGGATGTCTTTGCATTAGGGCCTAGGAGTGTAGTGTTAACTTTTGGAAGCCACATGCGGGAACCATTTCTCACATCAAGTGGTGTTTAGTTTGAGTTAAGTTGTGCAGCGAATGCTGAAGGGAGGTTTAAGCCCTGTTTATTTACTGGACCAAGTAATACTAAATAATCTGTAGATTAATTCTAGTTCTGGTTTAAGTGTACATAGTGTATATTTTTTCATTTAGAACAAGTTACTAATCCCCCCCTCTCCTAGTGGGGATTGTTATTTCCTTTCCAAATGCCCCCCCTTTTCCGAGCCCCTCACAGCCCTCTTCCGCTCTCTCCATAGGCGGGTACAGGTAGGCGGTTATCGTGGAATTCCTTGGGAAAAGGAGTCTAGAGGTCCTCTTTCAAGTAGCTACTGAGAGGGGATGCTTTGGGCTACGGTTGGCAGGCCTTTGAGAAATCAGAGGAATGTAGGGAATTCGATGAAGTGTGGTACTGACGTCTGTGATTTATGACACTTATGACATTTATGTTAAAATTACATCTACACATAGTCATTAGGTTGACGTTGTCATTCAGAGTAATTTATGAGATCTATATGAAATTCATCAAGGAAAAAAGAAATTTGAATAAACTAAATTACCATATCCATCACAAATGTTTAGAAATGATAGGTTGTAAAACTAATTCTGATTGTTCTAAAAGAGGACCAACAACATACCGGAACAGAAGTGGAGATTGATGCAAAATTGTGTTCCTCTGAGATTCGTGTGAGGGGGTTACACGACAAGAGATTGGGAAAAATCCAGGGTTTCCAATTGGACAATGGAGATAAAAGCTAAGGCCGTGTCGTTAAATTGCACCAAATCTCTCTAAGTGTTATTAGTATAGTATGCCCGACATTTCCATGAGTAAAATATTAATGGAATAAAAAGGGAAATACCGCTGATATTAAGTGCGTGTGTGTTTTTCTTTCTCTCTCGACAGGTGCTCGGCGAGGACAGAGGCAGTTCTGACGATTCCAACTCTAAATGGGAAAAAGTGGCTATTGAAAGCCTTGGGGGTATTGTATGCAGGGGTGTAGCTCCAGATTCTGGGACCCATGAAAGAATGTATTTGTAGGCCCCCAGTGAATGCGAGCGCGCGTAAGCGCGCGAACGGAATTTCTTTTGGCAATTTTTTTATGCATAATATGGTTTTTACCTATACATTCGGATCAGCAGTTCAGCACCTGCACTGTTGGTGGGTGAGCCTAGTAAAGGATGTCGCATTGCGTTCATCTTCAATGAATGGACCAATGCAATAGTCTACCAAAGCCCCCACTCTCTCTCTATATATCTCACACACACACACACACACACACACACACACACACACACACACACACACACACACACACACACACACACACACACACACACACACACACACACTTCAGAAACAAACATAGTATCAATGAGAGCATCAATAATACACCTGAGTGATGTCTAGTTAAAAAAAATAAAAATAAAATTGGCCCCCCCCCCCGTGCTGGGCCCCAGTGCTGGGCCCTAAGCTACCCCCCCCCCCCCCAGCTACACCCCTGATTGTATGAATGATAAGGAAGTTATCAATTCCTGTCTGCACCGATAAAATCTAAAAGTGTGAGGGAATTTACCTCAAGTAGATAAAGTAAACACAGAGAAACTTGTTTTTCCAAATGGTAATATTACGGGAGTGATTGAAAGTGTGAGAATGTCGAAAATGGAGCAGGTTCACCTTGGTGAAACCTTGTTAGGAGCAACTGGAGACTTAGGTGAAATAACAATAACAAATGTTGACAATCTGTCTATTTCAATAACCGGTAATATAACAGTGGAAGTGAAAAAGAAATGGCCAAAAATATTCAGGCCTTTACGAAAACTTGTATATAAGTGTAAGAAGAGGGGAAACAAAAAGCAGAAAAAGAAGCCACAAGTGTGGAAGGCCAACACAGGGCCTGTAGTAGGGGAATGCCAATAACCTTTGCAGACACTCCCGAAATAGGATTGATACCTGAAATTAACCTGATTGATTTGGATGTGATGGACTTCCCTCAGGTGACCAGTATGACAGAGGGACTTGAAATAATGACTTTGACTCCAACACAGGGAGACGAACAGAGACAACTGTTTTACTCCAACCAGTGTCCGTCGAGCAAGAGTCGACAGAGCCGATCTACGCTGGAATAACCACTTCAGGTAAATACAAAATGACAAAAGGACAGAGGAAGGCTGCATCGTTACGGCAGTCCCAGGAGGCCCACCCTGGACTTGCGGCTGGAACAGAGGCTGGACGGGGGTTGGGGCCACAAATGGAGTGGCCAATACGTGGGACAGACGACAGGTATGGGAAAATACATGAACAGTTTTCTCAGCCCACAAGTTCCCCATGCCCAGATCTTCCCCGGCACCAGAGCCAGAACGGGGCGCGTGGCCCGGTGACGGGGAGCCAGACAGCCAGTGCCAGGATGGAGGAAGAGAGGCAGAGCTGCCTCTCTCAAGAATGACAGAGAGCATTTGTAGAAGTGTTCGAACGAAATGAGACAGTCCGTAGAGACCTGGTGGAGAGGCAGCTGGCTATGGACCAAGCCGCACACTGGACGGAGGTACGAGAGCGAGAACAAGATGAACAGGCGAAAATTATGGCAACTACGATTTTTGGAATATTGATGCAGGTTGCAAGACGAGAGATACATGACCAAGAGTTGCCACATGTTCCATTGCCCGGACAGAGAGCTGAACAGCAGGGGCATGGTGATGGATACCACGGGAGGGGTGAGTTTCCAGGTCCCTCCCAAAAACAGGCCCGAGGGGCAGCGGCGGAAAAAGACAGGTATGTGCATCTCCCCACACTAAAGCAGGACCGGCCCAGGGAAACGCCCGGAGGGGACCGGAGAGGTGTGAGCCTGTCGGCGACTGTGACACGTGACACTAAGGGATGCATGTCGAGGTCTGTGTGACGGGACATTGAGGAACAACAGAGGCCTCCGAGAGAATGTTGGATGGTGGCCAAATAGGACATTTGGCCAGAGACTGCAGTCAAGGAGAGTATCGACCTCAAAGGCGAGGAGCATAAGGGCCTTGAGGAAATAACAGAGGAGGCCGAGGAGGATATGGCCAAGAGCAAGGACAGAACCTGGGCCCAACAGACCTGTTAAGGGTGGTACCAGGGCCATCCGAATACAGGCAGGAGGCCCCCGGGGCTTGTGGTTCCACCCCACTAAGGAAGGGTCATGGACAGCGATGTTGGGGTTGTGACGGAGTGGGTCATTATATGAGAGAGTGCAAGCAAAAGGTTGTGTCTGCAGAGGCTACAGGCAAATAGATCTTATGAATGAAAAAATTTATAAATAAAATAAAGGTAAAAATAAGAGGGTAGGGAATTGAAAGGAAGTATAAAAAAAAAGGAAAAATGTATATATAGATAATTAGGATGTTTAGGTTATGTATGCAAGTTACTAAGAAGCTGTGAAAGACTAACATTGGGAAGTGGGGGAAAATTGGAGTAACTAGCAAATGCATGACTAATCACACTAACAAATTTTGGTGGTTTAAAACAGGATAATGAAGCAAAATAATATTAGACAGTGAAATGATATGGTACTACTTCAGCTAGTGACCAGTAGTAATTATTCATGCTTGATCAGTAGATAGATTGATCAAAGGGTGGTCAAAAAGACTTAAAAAAAATTTAAAATTAAATCATGAGAGAATGTATATATATTGTTTTATTTCGTTTTATTTTATCTATCTTCTTCTTAGGAACTGACGGGCTGAGAGACATACTCCCGTCGTCAGGGTACAGGTTGGTGGAGTGACACAGCGGGACTGATAGAAGAGTCTATATGATGAGCTGGGAACGAAGTGTGGATGAGAGCTGATTCGTAATTCTATTTTCCGCTCATTAGGAGTCCAGATGTAGAATCTGGGAGGTTGTGTCACATTTTGGGGTGTATAGGGTTGGGGAAACAAGGTTATCTGTACATAGCCGAGCTCTGATCATTTTGGTCGCCATTGGCCAAATAGTTTTAATGTAAGGTGTGGACATGTGTAATTGATAATTGTCTTATGGGAGACTCTGCAACAGCTGGTTGGGGCTGGCAGGGTGTGTGAAAGATGTAAGATTAAGGGAAATATGGTTTGTGACCACTCGTATAGGTGAATGTTGGTGAAGGCCGTCAGAGCTGAGCTGTCCGGACCGAGACCTGTCTGGAAAAATGATTGTGTAATGGGAATTACACACTCAAAGGGTGGTGGGGAATGTTGTGCTGAACTTGAGACATTTGGTCTAGTAATAGAGTACAGCACAAAGTAATGAGAGACATGTGATTTAATTGAATACTAATAATATAGAAGCCATGAAATATATAGATAAATGATTTGGAAAAGAAAAGAAGTTGTCAAACTCAGGACAGTAAGAAATGTGCCTGAGGGAGGAAAATTTGGATTTCAAATCAATTGTTGTGAGATAAGTAACCTGCGTTGTCCACCGAAGCGATATATACTCACTGCAGGATACGGATGGGAGATTGGTTTGTCAGCATTCATCCAAGTGTGGTGCGAGGAAAACCAAGGACTCCATCGGTACAGACGATCCGAGACACTGGCTAGTGTCTACCCAGCGATTTCATGGCGAAGCCTAAACTCTCAAGCGGTGAGAGTTCCGGCCAACGCAGTGACCAGGTCCGGAGGACGTGGAGGGGGAAACGAGAGAGGCCAAACGCCAGGCAGTCTACGGGAGAAGACAGTCTTCTCATCTGACCTGCGCCAGCTGTCAACTGTCAGGCTGTCAACAAGAGGGCTCTAAGACCTATCAACTGTTCGGATGACATCGAACAAGGGAGGTTGATCCCTTATCAAGTACCAGGCGGAGGGTGGAGAGAATCACAACCTCTTCCACTATTCCGATGGTCGCCGGGGGTCGAGCCAACGACGACTGTAGGAGACAGCACAACCTCCTCAACTCTGTGACATCGCCAGAGGGGAGGTCTCATCACCCCACCTGAGATCGACGCAACTGACATCTGAGGGAAGAGCTCCTGTTTCAACTGAACAGGTCATACAGCAGGGGGTCATGCCCCTATTGAGTGACAGCACGAGGCGACAAGGCCTTGACAGAAGAAGGGGAGGGATCGGAAGTCAATAAGGTGGCTTTCTGATTCTACCTCCCTGTTTGAAGCCAAGAGTTGTTGGTGGCATTAAGAGTGAGATCAACAGTCTTGATCTGCACCGTCTCTGAGAAATGAGGAGGGGGTGGACAGGTCAATCCGGCAAACATTGACCCCCCCTCTCCCTGCTCCAAGTCAGAATTTGACACCCCTAATGGAAACCAGTGGAAATTGATCCTGGTACGCGATGTCTGAGAAAATATCAGAATGGAGTAAAACGGGTGTCAAAGACTGCACACAGTGAATGAAATGGGACTGAAAATAAAAATGTTTGAGTGGTATAATTATATAGAAAAAGTATGTAGAAAAAGTATGTTTTTTCGATTTTTAGGATAAGAGTGTGGTTTGCAGTGTGTATTTTTATCCAAGTGTGGTTTAAAATGTTTAATTTTTTATCCCGGTAGTGGAAACAGTAAATAGGAGTTATGATCTATATTTAGCATATTATACTGGCTAATTGGCGATAGTTAGTCTTTATCGAAGTGTGGATTGTGGTGAATAATGCTAATTATAGCTCATAAAATGTACTGGAAAATGTCCCTAAAGAAGGTTTTAAATAGGATTTGGTCAGAAAACAGCTGTCCTATTCAGGCAACCAAAGGGGTCAAAGTGCCAAGCTAGAGGCAGCTACTGTTACAGGAAAACAGATCTTTGATGCAGATAAGAGGAACTGTGTAATTACTCATAGTCAGTTTGTTAAGGAAATACAACTGTGTGCAAAATGAATGAACCATGTTTTAATCTTAAACAGTCAAAGTGTAACAGTTGGAAATCAAATATACTTGTAAGAACTAGAGTAACTTAGTTCTCAGATTGTCTGTGTCTACAGAGACTGATACGTGCCTGCTCAAAACAGAGGTCTTGCCCTAGAGAGTGTGTGTGTCGATTTACATATAGTAGTTAGCCAGCAGCTGGAACAAAGGATTTAAATACATCACAGGCTGCTGTGAGATGTTGGGGGTTCATGTGACCTGCGCCTTGTGACAACACAGAGATAGACAGCTGTAAGTAGGAGGAATTTAAGTATACTATTTCAGTAACTAAAGTATGGTTATATCCATAATGAAGCTTTGAATTAAACTGCAAATAGTACTCTTATATTGTACAAAGGCTGCTGAACGGAATAAGATGAAACATGTTGTAGTTATAATAAGAGAGTCATTGAAGGTTTACAATCAAGCCTTGTTTGAACCAAGTTGGACATATTTAAAATGATAACTAAGACGAACTGTTAGCATAGAAGATTGAATAAAGTTAAAAGAAATAATGAGAACACTATAAAACTGGGCTTGATGGTAAAAGAGTGAATCTCATCTGAAACCTATCACTTTTGAGTCAAGAATAAAATGTCTGTGTTTAGGGAATCAATCAGAATTCAACAATAAATATCTTGAAGCTTAATACCAAAAGTATTAAGCCTAATTTTGACTAATTATATTACTCTGATTTGGAACAAAGGGGACGGTTGGTCAGAAAAGCAACCCCCAATTTCAAATACAAACAGACTGTGAAAGCTTGTGATTGGATGAGACCATATGTGTGATGTCACTGATGACCTCACGCCAAGGGGTTTCAACTCATTGATAAAAGGGGAGTGTTGGAAACACACAACACACAGAACACCCACGACCCCAGCGGCAGGACGGCGAACGAGAACAGACGAAGAAACGCATCGCCATAGCAACGGAGCAAAACGACAACAAAGGACATTGAAGCGGGAACTTCCTGGTTTTCAGCAGACAAAGAACTTGAGTTAAACTAGATAGATTCAACGCTGTTTTGAACATAATTTATTTGTGAATAGACTCTTGTTTTAACAAAGACTCAACTTTGTTGGACATTTCAAACCTTTTAGTATAGAATTACCTTGTGTTTTATATGCAATAAAATGCAACCCTTCTGACAAGAGAGCCGCATCTTGCTTGATGATTCTTCCATCACCTCACTATTCTCCTATGGGTAACGTAACCAGCAACTTAGATCAAAACAACAGCAGAGTACTGTACTGTTAAGATAATACTATACTTCACGAGACAAGTCCATTAGAAGAGACGACAAGCCGAATCTGGGTTTAACATGATTTGTGGAGCTCAATCTGGTGTTGTGATCGTGGTATTCACTGACCTTTGGGAAGTATTTTGACATGTACATGGGTACCTTGGTCGTGTAGTGTAGTGTATCTTGAATTGAATTGAATTGAATTGACAGAGAGAGAGAGAGAGAGAGAGAGAGAGAGAGAGAGAGAGAGAGAGAGAGAGAGAGAGAGAGAGAGAGAGATAGGCAGCAAAAAACAGAAAGTTATTATAGAAAGTGCAAGAGAGTGAACACAAACACAGGAAGAGAAAGAGGGATAGGAGGAGAAACAGAGAGAGATAGGGAATGAGAGGGAGGGAAGAGAGATAAAGAGAAGAGAGAGAGAGAGAGAGAGAGAGAGAGAGAGAGAGAGAGAGAGAGAGAGAGAGAGATAGAGAGAGAGATGAGGCAGTAGTACATCTTGATCAACAGATGACTGATCATATCGGCATCGGCCATCTTTCACCAGCCACTGTTTGACGACAGAACATGGCCCCCCGCACACACACTCCCACACACACACACACACACACACACACACACACACACACACACACACACACACACACACACACACACACACACACACACATTCATTTCCCCCCGATGCCCCCCCAGGCAAGAACATCAATAACGCATGGCCTGGCCAGGAGCCTCAACGACACACTCTCTCACACACACAGACACACACAGACACACACACACACACACACACACACACACACACACACACCTACACACACACACACACACACACACACACACACACACACAAACACAAGTGCTATAGTGTGGCCAGCCTAGAGGAGAACACAGACAAGTGACACACACAGAAAGACCCCCTCCACCCACACACACACCCACCCACCCACCCACACACACACACACACACACACACACACACACCCACCCACACACACACACACACACACACACACACACACACACACACACACACACCCACCCACACACACACACACACACACACACACACACACACACACACACACACACACGACGCAACCCTACAATATGGCTCTGTGCCCTCAGGCCTCAAGGCCTCTACCTCTCATCTGCCCCTTGTCCTGCTGTAGAGAGAGAGAGAGAGAGAGAGAGGAAGGGATAGATAGAGAGAGGAGAGATAGAGAGATAGAAAGAGGAGGAGAGAGATGGAGAGAGGGGGGGAGAGATAGAGAGAGGAAGGGAGAGATAGAGAGAGGAGAGATAGAGAGAGCTGTTCATTGATTGAATACCTTTATACCATATAACCTTTATACCTTTTGAACACCTTTATATATATTTTTCATTGATTGAATACCCTTATACCTTATAACCTTTATACCCTTTGAACACCTTTATATATTTTTTTGTACAAAAATGCAATCATTCGCTATCAGTTGTTGGAACATACAGGGTCTTTGCTCTTCAACATTCGGCCTGAAGAGTAGAGACTCTGATTTTTTACAGGCTATAACAAACAATGACCTCTTAATCCTAACTGAGACATGGTGCAGAGAAGATGTAGACACACACTGTCCTCCACACTATAGAGAGGTCATTTTGCCATCAAATAAAACAAAACATATTAGTCAGGGCAGAGACTCAGGGGGATTGATAATTTGGTACAAATCACAACTCCACCAGTCAATACAGATTCTAAAAACCGGGAACAATCATATTTGGTTAAAACTAAATAAAGAAGTAATCCCCTCTCAAAGAGACCTATTTATCTGTGGAATATACCTACCACCCACTGGGTCTCCATATTACTCAGACGACATCTTCTCCAACCTTGAGTCAGAAATATGTCTTTATCAAAGTCAAGGTCATGTGCTTGTTTGCGGTGACTTTAATGCCCGAACGGGAACCCACCCTGATTTCACCAGTACACATGGAGACAAATTTATATCTGACCACACCATATGCAACCATGTAAACCCGTCCCCTAGAAATAACCATGACACTTCCATAAACAAAAATGGGAAGGATTTATTACAGCTGTGTAGAGGACTGAGTCTCTACCTTGTCAATGGGCGTGTGAGAGGGGACTCACAAGGAAGGTACACTTACTGCTCATCCCTTGGCAGCAGCACAGTAGATTACATGATAACAGATCTGGATCCAGTATCTTTCAGTTCATTCACAGTCAAACCTCTGACCCCACGCTCCGACCACAGTCAGATCACTGCATACATGAAAAGAACTGAGTCCCTCAAAAATCCCCCTACACAGCCCAGTAAACTACACAACATCCCCAAATACTACAGATGGTCCCAGAACAGCATGCAGGACTACCAGAGAGCCATCGCCAGTGATGGGACACAATCACTGTTAGATACGTTCCTAGCCACGCCATACTCTAACAGTGTCGAAGGAGTCAACCTAGCTATAGAACACATAAATTATATATTTGAAAGAACCGCAATAAAGTCCAAATTAAAATTATCAGGTAACAAACAGAGAAAAACTAAAAAGGACCACTGGTTTGACAAAGAATGTAAAGTTCTTAGAACACAGCTAAGAAGAATATCAAACCAGAAACACATAAACCCACAAAATGACACATTACGCCTCCAATACTGTGAATCACTGAAACACTACAAAAAGACCATCAGAATTAAAAGGAACAATCACGTAAATAAACAATTATGCAAAATAGAGGACTCTCTAAGCTCTAACTCCTTCTGGGACCACTGGAACTCATTGAATAAAGATAAGCCAGAATAAATGGCTATCCAAGATAAGGATGTTTGGACAAACCACTTCACATCACTCTTTACAACTGTAACCCTGAATACAAAAACGGAAACCAGCCAGATATGTGAAAAATTACAAAAATGGGAAGATATCATAAAGGATAATCAAAACCCTCTAGACTTCCCAATCACAGAACAAGAGCTGAAATCAAAACTCCAGTGCCTTAAAGCTAGAAAGGCCTGTGGTACAGATGGCATATTAAATGAAATGATTAAACACAGCTCTGAAAAATTCCAATTGGCTATTTTAAAATTATTCAATTTGACACTAAATTTAGGCTATTTTCCTGATGTCTGGAATGAAGGACTCATAACCCCAATATTCAAGAGTGGAGATAAACATGACCCAAAAAACTATAGGGGTATCTGTGTGATGAGTAATTTGGGCAAACTTCTATGTAGTATCATCAACACCAGACTCATAGAATTCCTTACGGAACACAGTGTTCTAAGTAAAAGCCAAATCGGATTCTTACCAAATTATCGTACCTCTGACCACATATACACTCTTAAAACCCTAATTGACATTCACGTAAAACAGAACAAAAACAAAATATATTCCTGCTTTGTCGATTTTGAAAAAGCTTTTGATTCAATTTGGCACAAAGGTCTTTTCTTCAAAATTCTAGAAAGTGGTGTTGGAGGAAATACATATGACTTGATCAAATCCATGTACACAAAAAACAGATGTGCTGTTAGAATTGGCAATAAAAGAACACATTTCTTCACCCAGGGTCGCGGAGTCCGCCAGGGGTGCAATTTAAGCCCAACATTGTTTAATATATATATAAATGAATTAGCAAAGTTATTAGAACTTTCCACTGCACCCGGTCTGACTCTGCACGATACCAATGTAAAATTACTGATGTATAAAGATGATCTGGTTCTGCTGTCAGCCACTAAAGATGGTCTACAACAGAACCTAGACATCCTCCACCAGTTCTGCCAGACATGGTCTCTGAA
>NW_028171305.1:58317-62347 GCF_963971535.1 Notolepis coatsorum
AGTGAGTGAGTGAGCGAGTGAGTGAGTGAGTGAGTGAGTGAGTGAGCGAGTGAGCGAGTGAGTGAGTGAGTGAGTGAGTGAGTGAGTGAGTGAGCGAGTGAGTGAGTGAGCGAGTGAGCGAGTGAGTGAGTGAGTGAGTGAGTGAGTGAGTGCGTGAGTGAGTGAGTGAGTGAGTGAGTGAGTGAGTGAGTGAGTGAGCGAGTGAGTGAGTGAGTGAGTGAGTGAGTGAGTGAGTGAGCGAGTGAGTGAGTGAGTGAGTGAGTGAGTGAGTGAGTGAGTGAGTGAGTGAGTGAGTGAGTGAGTGAGTGAGGGAGTGAGTGAGTGAGTGGGCAAGTGAGTGAGTGAGTGAGTGAGTGAGTGAGTGAGTGAGTGAGTGAGTGAGTGAGAGAGTGAGTGAGCGAGTGAGTGAGCGAGCGAGTGAGTGAGCAAGTGAGTGAGTGAGTGAAACATCTGGATTTACAAAACATCTTGATTTACGAAACATCTGGATTTACAAAACATCTTGATTAACGAAACATCTGGATTTACGAAACATCTTGATTTACAAAACATCTGGATTTACAAAACATCTTGATTTACAAAACATCTTGATTTACAGTACATCTTGATTCACAAAACATCTTGATTCACGAAACATCTAGATTTACAAAACATCTTGATTTACAAAACATCTGGATTTACAAAACATCTTGATTTACAAAACTGTGACAATCCGCTCCTCATGAACTGTCTTCTGCTCCCATCTAGTGGACATCTGCCGGTACTGGCATTGCTCGTGTTTTACCTTTCAAGTCCTTTTGTGTCTCGCCTGGTCTGTAATCATCAATCTGCTCCCTGTCTTGTTGTCATTACTGCGTTCCTGTACCTGCTGTGTCCCGTTGTCTAGTCTAGTGTTGTCTCCAGTCTATGTGTATTGTTATTCATTCCAGTCGGGTATTCACTGTCTGTAGTCTCCCCAGCTGTCGCTCATCATAATCAGTGTCTGTATATATGTGTGCGTCTCCCTGACTTCCGTGTTGCGTCATTACCCAGTCTCTTGTGATTCTGTCATGTACCTTGTTTACCATTCGTGAAGGTCCCCGTGTCCTGTATACCCTGTTCCCTGTCGTTGTTCCTCGTGAAGCTCCCTGTATTCCTCTCGTGTGCTATTCCTGCCGTTTGCGGAATTGTCCGTTGTTCATTCTTTCACAGTAAGTGTATTCTAGTGTCCTTGTTTTGTTGCTCTCCTTGTTTTCGAGTCCCAGTCCGTTTCTGGTCAGGTTTTGTTTGTAGTCTGTTTTGTGCCCCCACTCCGTGCCAGCCCGGCTGCGCCGTATACGTTCTTGCCTTTTCGTGATGTACCTTTGTTACTGCCTTAAGTAAAGCCCTTTAATTGTCACCGTCGCCTCCTGCCTCGTTTCTCGCTCTCTGTCTGGTCACTCCCACACACTCCACCCCACCATTATAACACAAAACATCTTGATTTAAGTGACATCTTGATTTACGAAACATCTTGATTTACGAAACATCTTGTTTTACGAAACATCTTGATTTACGAAACATCTTGATTTACGAAACATCTTGATTTACGAAACATCTTGCAAAAACTCCAAATTCCAGATTCTGCCCTTGCACTGATAGATATTATATCTGAGCAGTTTTGATTCATTGATTCATTCCTACGGAGCAAAATTGCTCGTTTAATGTCGATTTCTTTTTCCCAAACCATGTGGTGAAACTTTACAAAAAGTAAGAGCAGCTGGAGTTGGAGCATGCCGGTCGTTTTGACACCTGACCCAGGCCTGGACCCACCTGACCCAGGCTAGGACCCAGCTGACCCAGGCCAGGACCCACCTGACCCAGGCCAGGACCCACCTGACCCAGGCCAGGACCCACCTGACCCAGGCCAGGACCCAGCTGACCCACCTGACCCACCTGACCCAGGCCAGGACCCACCTGACCCAGGCATGGACCCACCTGACCCAGGCCAGGACCCACCTGACCCAGGCCAGGACCCACCTGACCCAGGCCAGGACCCAGCTGACCCACCTGACCCAGGACCCATCTGACCCAGGCCAGGACCCACCTGACCCACCTGACCCAGGCCAGGACCCACCATACCAGGCCAGGACCCACCATACCCAGGCCAGGACCCACCATACCCAGACCAGGACCCACCTGACCCACCTGACCCACCTGACCCACCTGACCCAGGCCAGGACCCACCTGACCCAGGCCAGGACCCACCTGACCCAGGCCAGGACCCACCTGACCCACCTGACCCACCTGACCCAGCTGACCCAGGCCAGGACCCACCTGACCCAGGCCAGGACCCAGCTGACCCAGGCCAGGACCCAGCTGACCCAGGCCAGGACCCACCATACCCAGGCCAGGACCCACCTGACCCAGGCCAGGACCCACCTGACCCAGGCCTGGACCCACCTGACCCAGGCCAGGACCCACCATACCCAGGCCAGGACCCACCTGACCCAGGCCAGGACCCACCTGACCCAGGCCTGGACCCACCTGACCCAGGCCAGGACCCACCTGACCCAGGCCAGGACCCACCTGACCCAGGCCTGGACCCCACCTGACCCAGGCCAGGACCCACCTGACCCACCTGACCCAGGCCTGGACCCACCTGACCCACCTGACCCAGGCCAGGACTGGCCATCGGGAGCACCAGGAGTTTTCCCGGTGGCCTGGCCTGCACAGTTAAAAAAAAATATATATATATTTGTTTGCCCGTAGTCAGGCCACTGAACTTAGAAGCAGGCCAGGCCAGTGTTTCTAGTTGTGGCGGCGCGATAGTTAGATAATCTAGGTGGGAACAACCAGGAGATCACTGCGACAGAGGGTAGCGCATGCAGTCTAAAGTCACACAAGTTGGAGAACTATCTCTCTCTTTCTCTCTCCCCCTCTCTCTCTCTCTCTCTCTCTCTCTCTCTCTCTCTCTCTCTCTCTCTCTCTCTCTCTCTCTCTCTCTCTCTCTCTCTCTCTCTCTCTCTCTCTCTCTCTCTCTCTCATTGACACAGACAGGCAGGCAGCTCCGGTGTCAGGTTACAAACAGAGTGGTAGATATGATAGGCTGTGATTGGTTGTCTGAGAAGACGCTCAGCGCATCGCTCTGAAAAGTTCAGAAAGTTTCAACTTTAAACGCTGTGTGCGGCCGCACAAAAAAGCTGAAAGGCGCTGAAAAAAGAAGCCGACTGCAGCGCATTTCCTAACGCTCCCTCCCCATTGGGATACATTGAAAAAAGACGATTGCGCCCATAAATATGAGGCATGCGGGCGCTAAGTCTTTGTAACAAACATTTTCCTGGTGGGGGATCCCCAGACCGCGCCCTTAAAAAGTGGGCGGACTGGGGCTATATTTCGCACTATATTTTGCACTATATTTCGCACTATATTACACACTATATTTCCTGGCCTGAATGATTTCCCCACTCCGGCCCTGACCTTAGCTGTAGCGAAAGAAAAAAGGGGAAGAATGATATCATAGATTACAATGGTGTGGTGTGACTGAGGAACAGATAATAACATAATCATTAAAAAAAGAAATAAGCTAAATGTTTATTAGGTCATCTATTCTATATCTGTTTTCAGATGGACGACAGACTCTGTGAAACTACGGCATCGTGGTAATTTACCTAACTCAAGCCCTGCCCTCTTTTTGTGATCCTCCAATCACAACCGATGTTTCCCCATTCAGCCGAGAGAAGCGAGAGTTGTGTTTGGTAGGATCGAGACAAGGGGGCGGCGCTGACTCTGAACACTCTGCCCGTTCTTAATTGGGCTCCTCAGTTATTTATATTTTAGGGTTAAATACAACCACACACACACACACACACACACACACACACACACACACACACACACACACACACACACACACACACACACACACACACACACACAGACGCACACACAGCCCCTGGAGGACGGAGCTAACCTTAATTAGCCTAACGCTGTGGTGAAATTGATTGAAATGCAGAACATCAATTATTAAGCCTAACTGTTTTTATAACCTCACACACACCCTGCCATGTAG
>NW_028171304.1:5000-24153 GCF_963971535.1 Notolepis coatsorum
ACGACAAGACAGCAGGAAGGGTACAACTCTTATCAGCTGAGTAACAATGTTTATCAAAGTGTTACGTGCTACAGTGTAGGTTAGTTTATTAGGACAAGTGCATGACAGTAAGGTTAGTTAGGCTTAGAGTTACCCTTCTATACCCTTCTAATGTAGTCAAACTAAATCCTCAATTTGAATAAAGTGATTAATCTGATTAAATGATTATAATTTTTTTTATTTTTTATTAAATCAACTTTCTTGAATATAACTCATCAGGTTCGTCAACATAAATAATCCAATAAGGGCTCACGGTTGGTACGAAAGTGTAATGGTGACGTCTTATAGTATAATATTATAATATTAGTGTGTAGCCTAATCTTTAACTGCAACTGTGAAGAAAAAAACCCTAATTGGTTTAAACAGAATGAATAGACAAATACAAAAAAAGATATATATATATATATATATATATATATATATATAGAAAAAAAGAAAAAATCGAATGTTGATTTAGAATTCGAATGTCAACATTATGATCGAAGCTTCGAAGCATTCGGTACCATAGATATATACGGTATAGAACACTAGATAGCTTGCCCGCGCTGCCGGCCAATGGAGAGCGACATCACTGAACCGCCGCCACCTGCCTCCAGTCAGCCTTGAGTGAGAGTGAGTGAGCTGCACAGACAAAAATACTCATAACTCGCTGAAATATTGACGGATTTACAAACGGTTTGGTTTATTACAAGCATTATTAACCTGGCTATGATTCAAGCGGTTTGTAAAAAAAAAAACATCTTTAATTTTTTTTTAATAAGTATGCAGTATCATAACTACATCTTTGATGTTTATAGCAAACCAACCCGTTTGTAAATCCGTCAATATTTCAGCGAGTTATGAGTATTTTTGTCTGTGTAGCTCACTCACTCTCACTCAAGGCTGACTGGAGCAAGATGGCGGCGGTTCAGTGACGCTGGTGACTCCGCCTTAAGCTATCTATTGTTCTATAGATATCTATGTTCGGTACAGCCCTATACTGTTGTATATTCTTCCTCTAATCGTGTCTCTCTCTGCAGGAGAGGTGTCCACGGCATGTTCCCCCTGCACCTGGCTGCTCTCCGGGGCTTCTCCGACTGCTGCAAGAAGCTGCTGTCCTCGGGTACACTCAGTCTCACACACACTCACACACACTCACGCACACGCACACGCACACGCACACGCACACACACACACACTCACGCACACACACACTCACACAGTCTGGCACCAGTCTTTAAAAAAAATGTAAATTCAATGTCGTCTGATATTTCACCTTGACGTATAAATGACCCGTTTGTTGCACATTTGCTCAGGCTTCGACATAGACACCCCTGATGACTTTGGAAGGACCTGCCTACATGCGGCAGCAGCCGGAGGGTAAGTCAGCCGTGGAGTCTTTTGCTGTCGTAGCGGCTTGGGGAGAGGGGAGGTACAGGTCTGGGGGGGAGGGGAGGTACAGGTCTGGGGGAGAGGGGAGGTGCAGGTCTGGGGGAGAGGGGAGGTGCAGGTCTGGGGGAGAGGGGAGGTACAGGTCTGGGGGGGAGGGGAGGTACAGGTCTGGGGGGGAGGGGAGGTACAGGTCTGGGGGAGAGGGGAGGTGCAGGTCTGGGGGAGAGGGGAGGTGCAGGTCTGGGGGAGAGGGGAGGTGCAGGTCTGGGGGGGAGGGGAGGTACAGGTCTGGGGGAGAGGGGAGGTGCAGGTCTGGGGGAGAGGGGAGGTACAGGTCTGGGGGAGAGGGGAGGTGCAGGTCTGGGGGAGAGGGGAGGTGCAGGTCTGGGGGAGAGGGGAGGTACAGGTCTGGGGGAGGGGGGAGGTGCAGGTCTGGGGGAGAGGGGAGGTACAGGTCTGGGGGAGAGGGGAGGTACAGGTCTGGGGGAGAGGGGAGGTGCAGGTCTGGGGGAGAGGGCAGGTACAGGTCTGGGGGAGAGGGGAGGTGCAGGTCTGGGGGAGAGGGCAGGTACAGGTCTGGGGGAGAGGGGAGGTGCAGGTCTGGGGGAGAGGGGAGGTACAGGTCTGGGGGAGAGGGGAGGTGCAGGTCTGGGGGAGAGGGGAGGTGCAGGTCTGGGGGAGAGGGGAGGTACAGGTCTGGGGGAGAGGGGAGGTACAGGTCTGGGGGAGAGGGGAGGTACAGGTCTGGGGGAGAGGGGAGGTGCAGGTCTGGGGGAGAGGGGAGGTGCAGGTCTGGGGGAGAGGGGAGGTGCAGGTCTGGGGGAGAGGGGAGGTACAGGTCTGGGGGAGAGGGGAGGTACAGGTCTGGGGGGAGGGGAGGTACAGGTCTGGGGGAGAGGGGAGGTACAGGTCTGGGGGGGAGGGGAGAGGGGAGGTGCATGTCTGGGGGAGAGGGGAGGTGCAGGTCTGGGGGGGAGGGGAGGTACAGGTCTGGGGGAGAGGGGAGGTACAGGTCTGGGGGGGAGGGGAGGTACAGGTCTGGGGGAGAGGGGAGGTACAGGTCTGGTCTGGGGGAGAGGGGAGGTACAGGTCTGGGGGAGGGGGGAGGTACAGGTCTGGGGGGGAGGGGAGGTACAGGTCTGGGGGAGAGGGGAGGTACAGGTCTGGGGGAGAGGGGAGGTACAGGTCTGGGGGAGAGGGGAGGTGCAGGTCTGGGGGAGAGGGGAGGTACAGGTCTGGGGGAGAGGGGAGGTACAGGTCTGGGGGAGAGGGGAGGTACAGGTCTGGGGGAGAGGGGAGGTACAGGTCTGGGCAGGGTAATAGAAGAATGACATAAATACAGGCAATACAAATTTGACCTGATTATAAAAATATGAGAAAAATAAACAATATAATTAACTCTTAACACTTTAATCGCCGATGACGTGTTTAGACGTCATTCCTAGCCATGCTCATTCTGCCGATGACGCCGTAACTCGTCTTTGATATCAATAATTCAAAAATCTGTGATCGAAATCATATTTCTCCTCCGGAGTCATGAGATGTACTGGTGAGCTCCACTCAACTGTCTAACGGTTCAAGAGCGCCATCCGGTGGCCGATCGGCAGATCGGCCAAGAGGGAGGGGCGCGCCAAACAGGAAGTGCTCATCCATAATCCGTCCGGGCACTCGCGATCGGTAGCCGGACCCCATCTCAACACACTGGATAATCAATCGCTCGCCCTAACTCAATAAACAACGTTATTTGGACGTATATAGTATTATACAACCTGGAAATGGTTCATCAGGATCAACATCCCATAATCGAAAACTGTCTACTCCACGCTCATCCCCCAACGGCGCGAGGAACATACGGTAAGATCCAGCGTTATTTTCTAACGTATTCCATATAAACTGCTCTGATGACCATATGACCCACACTAGACGATTGGTATAACGTTGCCCATGGAATTATAAACGCCCCCTCGCCCATCCGGTCAATATCAGATGATACGTAGTAACTTCTAGAACCACGTCCAGTTGAAATTTTTCATCTGGCAACGATCGCTACCAAACTGTATTTGATCATCAATATAATGCATTTGGAGCTATAAATCAAGTTCTGGAGAAAGCTGCAGAAAACGATAAAAACATACTTATACTTTAGACCATATTTTAGTATGAATATGTGAATGAAAAATTATATCGTTGCTACACCCTGAACAATGGATATAGGACATTGAATGGGCCATAATAATGGCAATTTAGCAATAGAATTTAAAAAGTTATAGCCCTGCAAAGAAGGGGAACTTCTCCATAGACAAATAGAGCTGGCTAGGGATGGTAAATTATGAATTTGAACCATGGCGATCAAAGTGTTGATATAAAAATATTGTTGTAAACAAAGGTGCAGATGAGGGTCTGTAGCCCTATTATATGTTACTCTCAATAAATACAGGCAATGAAGAATTTGAATCTGAATATATATATACTGTGAGTAAGAGTAAAGGTATACAGTATACACAAGGTGCACAAGGTGCAGTACACACAATGTACAGTATACACAAGGTTCAGTACACACAAGGTGCAGTATACACAACGTGCACTATACACAAGGTGCAGTATACACAAGGTGCAGTATACACAATGTGCACTATACACAAGGTGCAGTATACACAAGGTGCAGTATACACAAGGTGCAGTATACACAAGGTGCAGTATACACAAGGTGCAGTACACACTAGGTGCAGTATACACAAGGTGCAGTATACACTAGGTGCACTATACACAAGGTGCAGTATACACAAGGTGCAGTACACACAATGTGCAGTATACACAATGTGCAGTATACACTAGGTGCAGTATACACTAGGTGCAGTATACACTAGGTGCAGTATACACTAGGTGCAGTATACACAAGGTGCAGTATACACTAGGTGCAGTATACACAAGGTGCAGTATACACAAGGTGCAGTATACACAAGGTGCAGTATACACAAGGTGCAGTATACACTAGGTGCACTATACACAAGGTGCAGTATACACAAGGTACAGTATACACAAGGTGCAGTATACACTAGGTACATTATACACTAGGTGCAGTATACACAAGGTACAGTATACACAAGGTGCACTATACACTAGGTGCACTATACACAAGGTGCAGTATACACAAGGTGCAGTATACACTAGGTACAGTATACACAAGGTGCAGTATACACAAGGTGCAGTATACACTAGGTGCACTATACACAAGGTGCAGTATACACAAGGTGCAGTATACACTAGGTGCAGTATACACAAGGTGCAGTATACACAAGGTACAGTATACACTAGGTACAGTATACACAAGGTGCAGTATACACAAGGTGCAGTATACACTAGGTGCAGTATACACAAGGTACAGTATACACAAGGTGCACTATACACAAGGTGCAGTATACACTAGGTGCAGTATACACAAGGTGCAGTATACACTAGGTGCACTATACACAAGGTGCAGTATACACAAGGTGCAGTATACACAAGGTGCAGTATAGACAAGGTGCAGTATAGACAAGGTGCAGTATACACAATGTGCAGTATACACAAGGTGCAGTATACACTAGGTGCAGTATACACAAGGTGCACTATACACTAGGTGCACTATACACAAGGTGCAGTATACACAATGTGCAGTATACACAAGGTACAGTATACACTAGGTGCAGTATACACTAGGTGCAGTATACACAAGGTGCAGTATACACAAGGTACAGTATACACTAGGTGCAGCACACACAATGTGCAATACACACAATGTGCAGTATACACTAGGTGCAGTATACACTAGGTGCAGTATACACAAGGTGCAGTATACACAAGGTGCAGTATACACAAGGTGCAGTATACACAAGGTGCACTATACACAAGGTGCAGTATACACAAGGTACACTATACACAAGGTGCAGTATACACAAGGTGCACTATACACAAGGTGCAGTATACACAAGGTACAGTATACACAAGGTACAGTATACACAAGGTGCAGTATACACAAGGTGCAGTATACACAAGGTGCAGTATACACTAGGTGCAGTATACACTAGGTACAGTATACACAAGGTGCAGTATACACAAGGTGCAGTATACACAAGGTGCAGTATACACTAGGTGCAGTATACACTAGGTGCAGTATACACTAGGTGCAGTATACACTAGGTGCAGTACACACAAGGTGCAGTACACACAAGGTGCAGTATACACTAGGTGCAGTATACACAAGGTGCAGTATACACTAGGTGCAGTAAACACAAGGTGCAGTATACACAACGTGCAGTATACACAAGGTGCCCTAACTGGCATGATATATATCATATGTTGTGGTCCGTGCCGGTTTTGGTAAACTAGTAAACTAAAATATCTAGTAGTCCTACGTAGACTTTGCGTGAACCTCCCACCTGCAGTGTCCTTCAGTAGGAAACCTCTAACACTCAGTAACGCAGGTCTGTCTGCCGCTGAATGTCAGCCTGTCCACCCAGTGTGAGCCAAATCAGATAAGCAGTGAGCAAGCTGTCGCAGTTAAGGTCACACACACACACAGAGACAGACACGCACGCACGCACGCACGCACGCACACACACACACACACACACACACACACACACACACACACACACACACACACACACAGAGTACAACAGCCCCTGTGTGTCAGCGCGTGGGTGTAAAGTCCAAGTCTCCTTGACGACGACATCAAAATACAGCGACCAGAGCTCTTTTTGGACCCAGTGGGCAACACTGTCCCGTTTACTTGGAGAACGTTGTCAATATCTAGACCCTGATCCACAACCTCCTCTTTGTTGTTATCCTCTCTCTCTCTCTCTCTCTCTCTCTCTCTCCCTTCTCTCTCTCTCCCTTCTCTCTCTCCCTCTCTCTCTCCCTTCTTTCTCTCTCTCTCTCTCTCTCCTCTCTCTATCCTTCTCTCTGTCTGTATGAAATGTATAATTGTGTTAAGAGTGAAGCTCTGGATAATTCCTTGATTATCTGCTGGATTTGTACCTATATTGTATATTATAATTAACTATAACTATGTATAATAATAATAATAAACGTTATTTGTATAGCACCCTTTATACAAGAATTGCAGTGCAAAGTGCTTCACAGCAGTAAAATACAGAATAAAAGTAATGCAGAGAATAAGAAAAAGTGGATATTGTTCTGTATCTGTATCCATCCAGGAACCTGGAGTGTCTGAACCTGCTCTTGAACACAGGAGCAGACTTCAACAGGAAAGACCACTTTGGAAGGTGAGGTCTAAACTGTTGTCAGATCACACATTTTGCAAGATTTTTATTGTATTTATGTATTGTAGTGTAGAAATCGTCGGAAAAGAAGAAACGCACAATTTCTATCTTGCGACAACACAAAGCCGTGTGTCATTTATTATCTTTTTAGCACAAGTGACAGCTGTCGGATCTATGCTGTGCTAGCCTCGGACAGCTCCTAGTACCCAAACATTTTATCAATGACATTCCACCAGCACGTCTTCTCCAAGCCCAACCCCAAAACCCACCTCCTTAAAGCGACAGTGCCCCATCAATACATCAACACAATACAATGGTTAATTATGTCCATAGCACCCACTACATACGTCCCCCCAGAATTCATCATAACAAAAGAAGTCAATGAACAGGAGGGTGGAGAACTCTGCCATAACGGCTCCGCCTGACCCCTGTAGAGGCCGGCGCCTCTGTGGGGAAAACCTCAAGGCCCCTACGGCCACTCGGGCACTGGATAGGTGGCGAGGGGGTCTCGTGGGCCTTACTCGGAAGACTGGGCAAGGTAGGGCGTCGTCCCCGCCGTGGGGGCTGGGCCAGTCCAACAGGTTTGCATCTATGGTGGACTGTGTCGACCACAACACCAGAGGGAGCTCCACAAATCATGTTCAACCCAGATTCGGCTCAAACAAGGGACTAAACACGTTTCGCAATTATGCCACAACAATGTGGAACGCCCTAACGACAGCCGTAAAATAATGTGAATCCCTACCCACCTTCAAAACCGCTCTCAAAGAGCACCTACGGGAGGCTGCAATTCGAAACTGGCCCCCGTAAATGTCCAAACCCCACCCACCCACCCAACCCCCTCCTAATGTACAGTTTCCTCCCCCTCGAATGTATATAGTTTCTGTTAGGATCTCTGTTAAACAGTACTGTATATTTGTATATCTTAACAATTGTGTGTGTATTGAGCCATACTGTATTCAAATCGAATCAAATCAAATTTATTTGTAAGGCCGAATTGTACCCATTCTGCAATAAAATGTCCAATCGGTCAATAATGAACCACTGGTGTCTTTGTTTGCATCTCTCTCTCTCTCTCTCTCTCTCTCTCTCTCTCTCTCGCTCTCGCTCTCGCTCTCGCTCTCGCTCTCGCTCTCGCTCTCGCTCTCTCTCTCTCAGGAGCCCCCTCCACTATGCCTCAGCTAACTGTAACTACCAGTGTGTGTTTGCCCTGGTGGGCTCCGGGGCCGGTGTGAACGAGCTGGACCAGAGGGGCTGCAGCCCCCTGCACTACACCGCCGCAGCCGACACGGACGGCAAGTAAGATGCAATGGAATAGAATAGACTTTATTGTCATTATTACTCGCGTACAACGAGATTAGAATATAATCTTTATTGTCATTGTTGGTACAACGAAATTGAGTTTGGAGCATCACCACTGGCATACAAACATACTGAATATAGCATGTGCAAAATAATAATATCAATAATAATAATAATATAATATCAATGTCTCAATGTCCTCAATAATAATAATAATATAACATCAATGTCCAAAGTGCAATAGTGCTAGTGCAAATAAATAGTACAGTGACAGTCCAGTGAGTTAATGGATGGAGGAGGGGGGGCGGGGGTTGGCTTGGCTTGCAATGGATGTAATAGTGTATAGTGCAGCAATGCAAGTCCGGTTCACAGTTATTGTTGTAATGTAGAAGTGGGAGTTATGTCACCGGGGGTTGGGGACGGGTGGTGCAAGGGGGGGGGGGCAAGTTTATGATCGTTGAGCAGCCTGACAGCCCGTGGATAGAGGCTGTTGGTCAGTCTGCTAGTTCCGGACTGGATGGATCTATACCTTCGACCAGAGGGCAGCAGTTGAAAAAGATGGTGTGCTGGGTGGTACTGGTCCTGTAGGATGTTATTCACACGACGTAGGCAGCGGGAGGTGAAGACTGTGGAGATATCTGGGAGGCTAGCTCCAGTGATCCTCCTCGCAGCCTTGACCACTCTGTGGAGGGCCTCCTTCTCTGCCCTGGTGCAGCTGGGGAACCACACCACCAGTAGTCTGTACGTGAGTACACTCTCTACTGCACAGTGGTAGAAGTTAGCCATCAGTCCCTGTGGGAATTTAGCCCATTTTAAGCTTCCGCAGATAGAAGAGGCGTTGCTGTGCTTTCCCCACAGCAGAGGTGATGTTGATCCCCCAGGACAGGTCATCAGACATGGTCACACCCAGAAACTAAAATTTTGAAACCCTCTCCACCTCCTCATTTCCAATGAGGAGTGGAGAGTGGCTGAGGTCACCAGTCCTGCGGAAAAATCAATGATCATTAGGGACTTCAATCAATCAAATTTGATTGATTGAAACTAGTGCTGTCAGGCGATTAAAAAAATGTATCTAATTAATTACATGATTTGTAATTAATTAATCTAATTAATCGCATTTTAATCGCATAACCATTTTATGCCTCATATTCTATATTCTATAATCATATTTCAAATAGCATGTGTCCAGATGGCAGAATTCAGTACTGTATCTACAAAACTTTCTGTTTAATCATCTTCCATCTATTAATTTGCTTAGATTTTTCAGGTCTGGTCAAAGATTAAAAAAAAATGCATTGATATTCTCATTTGGTTCATTACAATTGATCAAAATTAAATTTTCATTCAATCAATCACAGCGCAGATTGATTGATTGAATGTAAATATTATTAACAGATTGCAGAATGGGTACAATACAGTACGGCTCAATACACACAATTGTTAAGGGGATGCAGACCAGAGAAAGACTTTCGTCTTGTTTACATCAGGGTCCCCCATTTTCAATTTATAATGAATTGTAAGTAGGGTGCAACTAGCACAGTGCAATCCATTCTTTGTGGATCTAGCCCTGAGTGTTACTTGATTGGGAATCACAAAGGGGGGGACCTTTTGCGTTCCATTGGTTTGTTTTTAAACGGGCTGTTAGCCAGATACCCGGCCAAGTTGCTTCGCTAATGGCCTGTGTGTGTGTTGTTTATGCCGTCTCATTGGTCGTGCTCGCCCCTGCTCTGTTTTCTGACGGGTTCCTGTGGGTTTGTCAGGTGTCTGGAGTACCTGTTGAGGAACGACGCTAACCCAGGAGTGAGAGACAAGGAGGGATACAGCCCCGTTCACTACGCCTCGGCCCACGGACACACGCTCTGTCTGGAGCTGGTGAGAGAACTACAACCACCGTACTACTAGTGAGGAGTTACGTCTCCCCACATCCAGTACTCGCATTAATAACTCCAACTAGGGGTGTAACGATGCATCGATTAATCGAGATGCATCGATTCTAATGTGTTCGATTTGATGCATCGATTTGAATATGTTAGAATCGATTATAATCGAAATATTTTCTTTTTCTTTTTTCTTTTTTTTTTATGTTTTTTCTTTGTGTATTGTTTTTATTGACCTATAGTCCATTCATGCTGAGTGAATCAGTTCCCCCAGCCACATTTGTGTATTCAAAATTTTTTGGGGAACTAACTGATAGAACATTTCTAAAAAAAATTATAGAAAATTATTCGAATCGAATCGTGGTCAAATGAAGAGATTTCATGATGCATTGAATCGTTGCCCGAAGAATCGCAATCGAAACGTTGTGAGGTTGAATCGTTACACCCCCTAACTCGAACGCATCTTAAACAGCGTGGCGGCAGAAATAACAATACTCTGCGATATATAACCGATGCTTAATGCGTATGGTCAGTCAAAACGGGCAGATACCGTTTGTAATAATGACATTACCTCCACTCTGTCTGCAGCCGTCCTCTCAGCTCATGGAACATCCTATTTCTTGAGAGAAAAGTGTCTTCAATGTGTCCGTATTAATAATAGTCTGAGAGTGCTACGCGAAGTGGGCGGCATGATTTGGAAATGAACAAACACCAACTGCTGTTTTAATCTTTCGGATAACAAGCTTTTCACAGTAACATTAGTGTTAGCTCTCCCACGCTCCACAGTAACATTAGTGTTAGCTCTCCCACGCTCCACAGTAACATTAGTGTTAGCTCTCCCACGCTCCACAGCTTCCAGTGTTGTCTTCCTGCGACAACAACTCAACGCCGTGCTACATTTCAGAGCGAGATTTCTGTCCCCAGTGGCAAAAACAACGTTTTAGGATTCACCCGTTTGGGTTTGATAAACACAATTGAAATAGCTATTTTGACGAAAGTGCCAAGTAAAAAAAAAATCCTTCATGGTAACCATTGGTGATCTGAAAATGGACATTTTAAAAGATTTAAACAGTTTCCCCCACCCTATTTTACAAACTTTCTTTCTTTCTTTCTTTTTTTACTATACGTAATAGTATTTGTGTTTGTAAACTTGTGTGTGTTTGTTTGTTTCCTCTCAGATGGCCAGCGACACCCCTCTTGATGTGGTGAGTATATCAGACTGCTCTTCACTGTTTTGCTCTGCTTGTTTTTTCTTGTGGTCACTTTCTTCCGTGGCAGCAGCTCCCTCTGGTGGCCGAATGCGGTACCAGATTATGACTCGGTTGCGGTGCAGGATCTGCCTCGTCACTCCGTTTGAGAACCTGATTGATGATCACTTTGATTGATTGATTGAAAAGTTTATTAACAGATTGCAGAATGGGTACAGTACAGTACAGCTCAATACATACAATTGTTAAGAGGATGCAGACCAGAGAAAGACTTTCGTCTTGTTTCCATCAGGGTCCCCCATTTTCAATTCATCATATGACACACATGACATACAGATAGACAGTACTGCTACATCTATACATTTATGACATACCAGATTTTCAAATACAGTACTGTTTGTGATACTAAAAAAATCCAGAAGAAGAGTATATACATTTGACATAGAAACTGTGCATTGGGGGAGGCTGGGTAGGTGGGGTGGGGCTGTACATTGGGGGTGGGGGGGGGGGGGGGGGTAGGGGGGGGACACACTGTACATTGGAATACTGACATACATTTGACATGGAAACTGTACATTGGAGGAGGTTGGGTAGGTGGGGTGGGGTGGGGTTGGGTGGGGCTGTACATTGGAATACTGACAAAGCCATGCTTGGTCTTTATTGTACAACTGGGTTAGGACATTTGTAGGGGCCAGTTTTGAATTGCAGTCTCCCGTAGGTGTTCTTTGAGAGTGTTTTTGAAGGTGGGTAGTGATTTACATTCCTTTACAGCTTTGGGTAGGGCGTTCCACATTGTTGTGGCATAATTGCGAAACGTGTTTAGTCCCTTGTTTGAGCCGAATCTGGGTTTAACATGATTTGTGGAGCTCCCTCTGGTGTTGTGATCGTGGTATTCACTGACCTTTGGGAAGTATTTTGACATGTACATGGGTACCTTGGTCGTGTAGTGTATCTTGTAGACCAGGCCCATTGCAAGTTGCTGTACTCTGTCGTCTACTCTAAGCCATCCTAGGTTGTCAAAGTGTGCAGGGGTGAGGTGGGTTCTAGGAGTAAGGTCAAGCAGTAGTCTGACCAGTTTGTTTTGAGATGTTTGTAATTTGGTTTTTAGTGCCTTTGAGGTGCTTTGGTACCATGAGGTGCAAGCATAGTCGTAGTACCCTTGAATGAGTGCTCCTGCCAGAGTCTTCAGGGTATTCTTGTTTACCAGGGAGGAGATCCGGTACAAGAATCGAGTTCGTTGATTGACTTTTTTTATTACATTGGATGCCATTTTGTCACAGGAAAGATTAGCCTCTAGGATGGAACCCAGGTAGGTAATTTCATCTTTCCTTGTGACAATATTGTCACGATCATTTCGATCATTTCTCTCCCCGTCAGCTGTTGGAGACGTCGGGAACCGACATCATGGGTGACTCAGAAAGCCACGCCCCCATCAGCCCTCTGCACCTGGCTGTGAGTCTGGCTGTGAGTCTGTCTGCCTGTCTGTCTGTCTGTCTGTCTGTCTGCCTGCCTGTCTGTCTGTATGTCTGCCTGTCTGTCTGTCTGCCTGTCTGTCTCTCTATCTGCCTGTCTGTCTCTCTACCTGTCTGTCTGTCTGTCTGTCTCTCTACCTGTCTGTCTGTCTCTCTACCTGTCTGTCTCTCTACCTGCCTGTCTGTCTCTCTACCTACCTGTCTGTTGCTCTACCTGTCTGTCTCTCTGCCTACCTGTCTGTCTCTCTACCTACCTACCTGTCTCTCTACCTGTCTGTCTCTCTGCCTACCTGTCTGTCTCTCTACCTACCTGTCTGTCTCTCTACCTACCTGTCTGTCTCTCTACCTGTCTGTCTATCTGCCTACCTGTCTGTCTCTCTACCTGTCTGTCTCTCTACCTACCTGTCTGTCGGTCTCTCTACCTACCTGTCTGTCTCTCTACCTGCCTGTCTCTCTACCTACTTGTCTGTCTCTCTACCTGTCTGTCTGTCTCTCTACCTGCCTGTCTGTCTCTCTACCTGTCTGTCTCTCTGCCTACCTGTCTGTCTGTCTCTCTACCTGTCTGTCTGTCTACCTGTCTGTCTATAAGTCCCCCTGACCTTGTTGCTGTAATGAAAGATATCAATGGTGTGTGTGTGTGTGTGTGTGTGTGTGTGTGTGTGTGTGTGTGTGTGTGTGTGTGTGTGTTACCTAACCTGTTGTGTGTGTGTGTGTGTGTGTGTGTGTGTGTGTGTGTGTGTGTGTGTGTATGTGTGTTACCTAACCTGTTCCCCTCTCCACTGTTCCCCTCGCCAGGCTCACCACGGCCACTGTGGGGCGCTAGAGGTGCTGCTGTCCTCCCTGCTGGAGGTGGACGTGAGGAGCCCCGAGGGCCGCACCCCCCTGAGCCTCGCCTGCTCCCGGGGCCACCAGGAGTGCGTGTCCCTGCTGCTGCACCACGGGGCCTCGCCCATGGCCCGCGACTACAGCCAGAAGAGGACCGCCATCCACGCTGCAGGTGGGGGGAGAGGGGGAGGGGGCCATGTGTTCAGAGAGGGGGAGGGGCCATGTGTTCAGAGAGAGAGGGGGAGGAGCCATGTGTTCAGAGAGAGAGGGGGAGGAGCCATGTGTTCAGAGAGAGAGGGGGAGGAGCCATGTGTTCAGAGAGAGAGGGGGAGGAGCTATATGTAGACCATGTGTTCAGAGAGGGGGAGGAGCAATATATTTTTAATCGCAATACTATCGCGTATCGTGACTCAAGTATCGTGATGATATCGTATCGTGAGGCCTCTGGTGATTCCCAGCCCTAGTTTTAACCGTGAGTGTTACAAAGGGTCAGATTAAACCGAATATATATATTTATTGCCTGAGATCCCATGTATAATATTTGTATATCGTTTGATATCCCTTGTATATTCTTTGTACATATACACGGAATATCCCTTTACCTGGTACAGGACAGACCATAATATTCGTTCTCCTATTGGAAGCGATCCCCTAGGCGCCACGGCCATACCCCCCAATGTCTAGTTCAAAGTCACCGCTGAGACATGCCTGTACATGCCCGGTTCTGCGCAAGAATACGAGACAGAAATAAGGCTGGTACTAGATTATTCACCGTACGTATAAATACGTCGCAGGTGGATACAGCAGCACTTAGCCTAAAGTCAAGTTAACCTAGAAACGTGTTACCCTCAAACGTAAAAGCCTTCATCACGAGTCAACGACCAAGTGAAGTGAGCAACCGTGCATCTAAATAGAGCACTTATAGCCGCGTGCGAATAGGACAGTAAAAGTGTCAGAGCTTAGTGGAATAACGGCAAGTTCGACCTAGTTAATGTGAAGTACCGCGCACCGGAGAATCTACACCGGTGAATGCAGAGCCTTTTCCGGCTGGATTATTATATTGCTTTGGTACCGTGGCTGCTGGAGGAGAGAATCGTCTACACCCACTGCTGTGTGGGATTTACCCGTGAGGAGCATCACTCGAGCCCGTCTCTAGGAGAGGCTGGCCGGCTTTCACCTATGCTGCACGCATACTTGGATTATAGCTGCTGCTTTCGTCTGCCGATCAAGGGAGTAATGTACCGCCTCCCGTAGCTGGAGCTTATTGATTCCCCGTTGATCCAGAGTTTGCATTCGAACATTCCTCCCCCCTGCTGGCCTACAACCGGAGGGACCCTACTAGTATCTCCCGCTGCCCTACTAGTGTACCATAGATATAATTCCTATGATACAGGTGGTATTCATTATCTCCTGCGTAATATTCTAATGGACTTACGCTCTTGACCTATTCATGCACATTCTTCGCCTTACAAGCGCGACTCTAATTCTCAAGTAATGTAAGATAATCTTCGTGCTGCTAATAAATATTATTCTAACCCATATTTGTTGTGGAACAGTGTCATTGTGGAGGTGTTCATCTCATATACCTGTGTACTGTATGGCCAGTAGTAATGTACATAAGACAGTAGTGGTTTAATGATACCATACTTATTAATACAGTCAGGGAATTGTACCCCTCAGTTACAGTGAGTGTGTCTCTCTAACTGTGTGTGTTCACCTCCCAACAGCCATGAACGGCCACCCGGAGTGTCTGCGCCTGGTCATCACCAACAACCACCAGCACACCTCTGTGGACGTCCAGGACGCCAACAAACAGTGAGTGAGTGTGTGTGTGTGTGTGTGGGTGTCTGTGTGTGTGTGTGTGTGTGTGTGTGTGTCTGTGTGTGTGTGTGTCTGTGTGTGTGTAAAGAAAAGCGGCTTAAGTTGGAGATTGTGATGTGTTGGATGTCTTGATTTGTCTTTAGTTGTTCATTAGCACAGTGTATAGTTATTTTATCAATATAGTGTGTCGCATATAATGGGCTGGTAAATGGACTGCATTGTTATAGCAGCTTTTATCCAAAGCGCTTTACAATTTGTTCCTCACATTTTACCCGTTCACTCACACACACACACACCGACGGCGGAGGCGACCACGCAAGGTGCCGACCTGCTCATCGGGAGCAGTTAGGGGTTAAGTGTCTTCGCTCAAGGACACTTCGACACGCTGTCCGGGAGGAGCGGGATTCGAACCGGGAACCTCCGGATTACCAGGCGACTGCTCTCTACCTCCTTCCCGCCACTGTCGCACTGTATATTGATCCATATAGCTTCAATTATACAGGGATGCACCGATAGTGATATTGGATACCAGGGTGATGATACCAGGGTGATACCAGGGTGATACCAGACAGGGTGTTGTTATTGGGAGAAGTCGAGAGAGATCAGAAAGCCAAGTGATCGTTTTGCAAACGGCAACAACCGTTGTCTCTTGCCAACATGGAGGACAAATGGAGCATTGTAAATGTTCTGTGAAAGGGACTAGAAGCTGTGTGTTTGTGTTCTTGTGGTTCCAGGAGTCCTCTGATGCTGGCGGTGCTGAGTGGACACACAGAGTGCGTTTACTCCCTGCTCAGTAAAGGAGCCAGCGTGGAGGCGTCTGACCGCTGGGGGAGGACGGCTCTACACCGTGGAGTAAGACCTCTCTCTCTCTCTCTCTCTCTCTCTCTCTCTCTCTCTCTCTCTCTCTCTCTCTCTCTCTCTCTCTCTCTCTGACCTGCGGCTAAAACCTCTCGACGTTATTATTTGTTACATTATTGATGAAACTGTAATGTAGCATTTTAATTGCAAGGTCTGACATTGACCAAACTTGATATGCATGACCTTGGTGGGCTCTAGGTCAACTCCTGAAAAGGGGGTCAATGTCAGACTTTGCAATCAAAAGTTAGGGGGCTAATAACCCTTGCCATAATTTCAGTGCGCCCCCTAACTTTTGATTGCAAAGTCTGACATTGACCCCCTTTTCAGGAGTTGACCTAGAGCCCACCAAGGTCATGCATATCAAGTTTGGTCAATGTCAGACCTTGCAATACACTGTAAGGCACTGTAAGGCTACTGTCCTGCCTCACTTCCAGTGATGAAGCTAAGCTATGCTAACGGAGCGTCTATTCCCAAAGCTAAAATGCATGCACAGAGACAAAAAAGGTATGCATCTTCTTGTCTAACTCCAGGGAAGATGTTAAATAAGCTAATTTCCCAAAATGTTGGAGTTCCCCTTTAACGGTATGAAGATTTCCCATCACGATTACAGTGAAACCCTTCTGCCGTCGTCACTCAGCAGCACTGCTGTCCCTCCTCCCCCCTGCAGGAGGCGGTGACGGGCCAGGAGGAGTGTGTGGAGGGTTAGGGTTATTACTTTACACCCCTGCTCACGCTGCTGTCCCTCCCCCTCCCTGCAGGGGGCGGTGACGGGCCAGGAGGAGTGTGTGGAGGGTTAGGGTTATTACTTTACACCCCTGCTCACGCTGCTGTCCTCCTCCCCCTCCCTGCAGGCGGTGACGGGCCAGGAGGAGTGTGTGGAGGCCCTGATCCAGCACGGGGCCAGCGTGTGCGCCCGCGACAGCCGGGGACGCTCCCCGCTCCACCTGGCGGCAGCCTGCGGGCGCGTGGGGGCGCTGGGCATCCTGCTGCAAGACACCAGCGCCTCGCACACCCAGACGCACCTCACCGACAACCAGGGCTACACGCCCCTGCACTGGGCCTGCTACAACGGTACCACCGGGGGGGGGGGAGCGTTTAGAGGAACACGCCAACGTCATGGGGACATGTGCTTACCGTGTTCTCCAGAGTCACACAGGAAGATAGATACCATGTTCTTACCGTGTTCTCCAGAGTCACACAGGAAGATAGATACCATGTTCTTACCGTGTTCTCCAGAGTCACACAGGAAGATAGATACCATGTTCTTACCGTGTTCTCCAGAGTCACACAGGAAGATAGATACCATGTTCTTACCATGTTCTCCAGAGTCACACAGGAAGATAGATACCATGTTCTTACCGTGTTCTCCAGAGTCACACAGGAAGATAGATACCATGTTCTTACCGTGTTCTCCAGAGTCACACAGGAAGATAGATACCATGTTCTTACCGTGTTCTCCAGTCACACAGGAAGATAGATACCATGTGCTTACCGTGTTCTCCAGAGTCACACAGGAAGATAGATACCATGTTCTTACCGTGTTCTCCAGTCACACAGGAAGATAGATACCATGTTCTTACCGTGTTCTCCAGAGTCACACAGGAAGATAGATACCATGTTCTTACCGTGTTCTCCAGAGTCACACAGGAAGATAGATACCATGTTCTTACCGTGTTCTCCAGTCACACAGGAATATAGATACCATGTTCTTACCGTGTTCTCCAGAGTCACACAGGAAGATAGATACCATGTTCTTACCGTGTTCTCCAGAGTCACACAGGAAGATAGATACCGGGTTTCCTCTCTGTGCGTTAAGGCTGTTTCCCCGAAGCCTGTTTTTGGGATTCGAACTTCGTCAGGGTTTTCCGAACGAACGTTCGAACCTTCGTTTTTAATAATTAAAAAGAAATCTAATTTTTATATATATATATATATATATAATATATATATACATTTTTGATTTTTTTTTTATTATTAAAAACGAAGGTTTGAACGTTATATATATGCTTTTTTTTATATCAAACTAAATCCTCAATTTGAATAAAGTGATTAATCTGATTAAATTAGTATTTTAATTTTTATTATTAAATCAACTTTCCAGACCCAGCCCAGAGAGAAGCCCCAGCCCAACTAAATCAATTAAATCAACTTTCTTTAATGAATATAACCCATCAGTTTCTTTTAATACTATACTATTAGTGTAGCCTAATATTTATCTGCAACTGTGAAGAAAAACCCCATTGTTTAAACAGAATTAATAGGAAAAATCTTTTTAAATTAAATAAATTAATAAAAAGAAAATTATAAAAAATTAGAATGTTGATTTAAAATTCGAATGCCAACTTAACGAACGAAGGTTCGAACGTTTTGGGCTCAGCCCCACTGTGCGTTCAGTAGAAGGCTATCTGGCTGCAAGCTAGCTTAGCTTGCTTAGGGTTAGGGTTAGCGGATACGGACCAGCTAGATGTGTGCCAACTACACCACCTAGCTAGTTGGTCCATATCCGCTTCCATTCATTTGTGCTAAGCTAGGCTAGCTTGCAGCCAGATGGCTTTCTACTGAACACACAAGAGAGAAAACCGGTATCTACTGTATCTTCTTGTCTGACTCTGGAGAAGACTGTAAGCGCATCTCCCATAATGTTGGAGTGTTCCTTTTAAAGGGATAACCTTGATGGGTTTTTTTTGTTTTGTTTTTGAATGTTTGTCTTGTTTTCATGGTTCATGCTTTGACATCTGCTAACTTCAAATTACTGTCACATATGTCGGAAAGTTTCTACATTTGTCATTCATCTATTATATATAAAGGGCAGTGTAGGATAGATGATTATATATGTTTATATGTTGTGTAATCAAATTATTTGACAATATTATGTATTATAATATTGCCGCCCAGGGCTACTGGTAGTGATACCTACTGGGTTGAATAAGAAACTCTACAAGCCTCAACATCCAGATGTACATCTCTCTCTTGTGTGACTCAGGAAAAGTGTCAAATATGACCATGAATATGATATATGAGCTGTTTCCTGACAGCGCATTCATTTAAGCAGTGAAACATGACACCAAGGTTCAATTGTGAGTCTGAAGTTCCTAAAATCACATCTCTATCTCTGT